>NW_028319550.1:707500-882500 GCF_062004578.1 Staurois parvus
CTTCGCAACCTCTGGTAGGCCCGGTACTTTGAAACAGCCCTGTACCTAAAGACTCCCCAGAAAAAGCCCTCAGACCTCTTCTTCACCGCTTCCCACCACTCAAGGCGAGAGCAGCCGCTCTCAAGGAGCGAGGCCTGTTCCGAGTAGAAGGTCTCGTAGGCTTCCCTTACACCAGGGTCCTCCAGCAGCGTCCCATTCAGATGCCACAGACCCCGCCCATTCTGAGGGGTCTCGGCAACATTCAGGGTTACGGATACCAAACAGTGATCCGAGAACTCCACCGCCTGCAGCACAGGGCCCGCAGAGACAGAGCTCCCTTTCAAAAAAAACCTATCTAATCTACTCCTACAGCTACCCCTAGCGTAGGTGTAACCCGTGAGGTTGGGGAAGTGACGAACGTGCACATCCTCTATACTATTCAAAAAAATACTATCATATCCCAGGGGGCCTCCGGCACCTGCCCTGTCCTTGGACTTAGTGACGGTGTTTAAGTCACCGCCGAAGACCACCTGCTGGGACGTAAACAGATAGGGTTTGACTGCCGTAAGGAGGCCCTTCCTCCCCCACTTGGACTGAGGACCATAAAAATTAATAAGGCGAAGGGACTGCCCCCTCACGACAGCGTCCACGACCAGACATCTCCCAACTTCCACTTCAATCACCCGCCGGCAAGCCACCGTCTTAAAAAGGACCGCGACCCCACTACAAGGCTCGGCCGCAAGAGACCAGAGGGAGGGCCCACACCTCCACTCCCTCTTCGCTAGGTACATCTCTGCCACCGATGCCAGCCAGGTCTCCTTCAAAAATAAAATGTCAGCATCAATACGGCTGAGAAAATCAAAGGCCATAAAACGAGCCGCTGTAGAACGAATGCTCGCGACATTAATGGTCGCGAGCTGTAGTGGAGCGGGTACCGCCATTTAAAGTGGTCATGCCTTGCCTTATTCCATGTAAGTCAAGTCCTCCTCAGACTCAGAGGACAAGACCTCAAACATGTTTGCAAGAGAAAGGGCACCTTCCCCCGCCACCTTCACAGGGGTACCAACAAACCCTTTTTTAATTTTAAGGGATTTCCTCTTCCTCTTGTGCTGGGTTTCCCGATCACCCCTCTCCTTAACAGCCTCCCCTCCACTCTCACCACCTGAGGGATTGTTGCTACCACCCTTGGGCCTACCCCTAGGGCGTTTCTGGGCACCCTGACTAGAGTCCCTTGAGGTTAGCGACCTGCCTGTACCTACGCCCACCCGAGGGCCTACCCCTCGGGGATCAGGAGGCTCCGCCCCCGGCATTCCACCACCTCTCCCCAACCTCCCCCCAGGGAGAGATGACACTTGGGGGACTGGCGAAGGGAGAACCCGGGAGGGGGGGGGGGGGGGATCAGGAAGGGAAGAGGGACCAGGAAGGGGAGGAGGAGGGAGGGACACCCGAACCCCCGAGGCTGCAGAAGACGGGCCCGACTCCTCAACCCCAAACGGGGCCAAAACACCCACCCCCTCTCTAGGGGACCTGCGCCTAGGGGCTGGAATTGGCTGAACCTCATCCCTTTTGAACAGACTCCTTCACCTCACCCACACTGATTCCTCTCACACCCGCCAGTACCTGCTGTCTCCTTTCCTGACGCCTCAGCTGGGATGGAGTCTTCTTCTTGACCACAGGGCCGGATTCACCTGCAGGAGCCGCTCTACCCTCAGTTCCCGCCGCAGGGGCATCACCTGTGGAAGCCTCACCTCCTGGGGTCTCACCCGCCTGATCACCTGATGGGCCGGACGTATACCCCCTAAAGGCCCGAGGACACCTGCTAAAGGGATGGCCCATCTCACCACATAAGTTGCAACAAATCAGGTAACATCCCTCCGCCCCATGCTCCACACCATTACACCTGATACACCTTGCCATGGTGCAATCAGCACTGAAGTGCGTGGGGCTCCCGCACTTGAAACAGAGGCGGGGCTGCCCAGGATAGAAAACCAAAATCCTATCGCGGCCTATGAAGGCGCTAGCCGGCATGTGCGCCACTGTATGCCCCCTCCTATCCAGCTTCACCCTGGCCGTCCACGCCCCATTCCAAATGCCCCTCTCATCCCGACTTTTAGTCAGGGGAGACTGAAGGTGGCCAAACCTCCCTAGCCAGGTCGCTATGTCCTCAGGAGGAAGAGATTCGTTACGCACTAAAACTGTCACGCTCTTGATCTCCTCCTGCCGGGACAAGGCGACCACCCTGAAGTCCTTCCATTTCTCCAAACTCCTTACGACTTCATATCTGGAGAAGAAGAGCTCCATCACCACAGGAGTGAGGAAACTAACATCATATTTGTTGGTGTTGTGAGGATGGATAACTGCATAAATCTCCGCCACCCTGAACCCTAGGTCCAGAACCATGTCAACCACCTGACCCCTACTGGGGCACTGACCTGGCCCCTGATATTTGAGTTGAACCACGTTCCTTCTTCTGCGCTCGGGGCCACCCACCCCCCTGGACCACGCACTACTGCCCTGACCCTGCTCCCACGGCAGGTCACGGAAAGCCTGGGCACCATGCTGGCCATAAAAGTGGTCCAGCCTGACCCGTGCACCGGCCACGCTGGCAAAGGATTTCCCTTCCTTTAGGGCAGACAGCAGGCTAGCCTCCTGAGATACACCCAGAGGCCCATGAGGCACCACCGGCTGCATAGGATGCTACAGGTTCACCGGGGGGCACCACCACCCCTTGACCAGGCACCTCCTCCACCTCCTCACTGGGAGCGATCCCCAGAGTGCGCTGTCTCGTGTACCTCCGAACCGATGCCATAGGGTCCGCCAGCTCAGCCAATACCTCAACATTCTCCATCAAGGGTCCCAACCCTTCCGGCCAACTTACATCAGGATCCCCTGTCTGTTCGCCTGTATCCATGGGGACTCCCGAGGGTTCCCCAGCCACCTGCTGAGGTTCCTCCAGCATCCTAATGAACTGCAGGGCCGGACAATCCCCCCGCAGGGGCCCCATAGCACAATCGCCCCATCCACCCCCCTCCTGAGCCTTTGGCAGACTCCGTTTGGTCTGCACCAGCGTCCACAGCCACCACAGAGTCCAAACTAGCTTGTGCACTCTCCTCAGCCAGTTCCAGGCCCTCCGTCAACATTCCGGCATCCAAAGCCACCGTGACACTTGCCGCCACAGTTCCTGCTGGCGACCCCACAGTCACCTCCGAAAATGTGGCCCCTGTGGTCACGCTGACGCCTCCAGGTGTCACCTCCGGTGTCTCCTGGCCGCTGACCACTTCCGGGACCGTGGCCGCAATAGGCCCCGCCGCCCTCGTGGACCGGAAGTGACGACAGACGCCATCCCCGCGGGTGCCATTTTGGCTACTTCTGCCATAGGTTTTACCAATGCCTGCACTTCCATCACCCCATCCTGCTTTGGCTTCCCTGCCAAAAGGGACTGAGAGACTGCAGCATGAGCCGCCATGCTGCACGGCCCATCCTGTTCCACCAACGAAACCATCCTGGGGTAAAGACATGGAAGAGGACACACCGCCAGGGCCCTTGGACGGTAAGACTTCAGACTTTTTTGTGGGCTCCCCATGCACAGATACTCTAGGCAGTATGACCACAGGGGTCCTCACCACCCCTGCTGATTTTTTAGTACACTAAGACAAGGGTGGGGACTCCACCACCCTCGCAGACACACTGACACAAGTTGACCCAGTCGGGGGCATCACCACCCCTGCCGGCGCTGTAACACAAGCCGACCCGGTTGGGGGTTCCACCACCCCTGGGGCAGCCACTGCAACACCCACCAGTTTTGCAGATGAAAAGTCTCGGCCAGGATAGGCCTCAGGGCCCTCACTCCCATCTGGAGAAGCAGGAACTGTTTGTAATGCACACCCACCCCCCACTTGCACGGGGACCAGGGCTGCAGGGGACTCCACCACCCCTGGAGATGCAGCAGTATCTGCGTTCCCAGAATTGCCTAGATTGGCCATGGGGGACACTACCATCCCTGGCGAAGCCCCAACAGAAACCCGTTCAGAGGCCAAGCTGACCCCCTGAGCCTCAGAAGCCATTTCCACCACAGAGGGTTCCACCATCCTTGGCAAGGGACCGGCAACCTCCACTGGCTCGGGTGCTCCCTCTTTAAGGCCCGGGGCAGTAGAGGGTCCCACCACACCTGTAGAGGTATCCGCCAGTTCCATGGCCTCCACCTCACCCGGCGGGGGCAGAGAGTCTATAACAGTCCCAGAGGCCAAGCCAGTGGCTCCCTCACAAAAACCCAAGGCAGCAGAGGTTCCCACCATCCCTGATGGAACAGTCAGTCCAGCACTCCTCGGCTTTGCAGACGAGCTACACTCTCCCATCTCTTGTGCTGGGGCCATCCTCCTCACCACTTGAGTCCCCCTTTCATTTGCACTCCTCATGCGGACCAGGATGTCCTCCAGGAAGGGGAGCTCCCCAGGGCCATGTCTTGAAAGCGCCCCCATCAAGTCCCACAGTCCCCTACATTCCCCCTTCAGGGTCTCCACATGTACTTTGAAAGATGGCCTCTTGTTGCTGCTCACCCTGTCCCTTAGGTTACGCAGCCCAGATAAGCGCTCCATCTTTTTTTCAAAGATGGTGCAGGCCTTCGCCATCGGGGTCTTCAACTTCACCACTCTGCACTTCAGCTTTTCCCGGTTTTCACCTGGTTGAGCTGAAGACCAATCCTAAATTTCAGCCTGTGTTTTCAGGAAGAGATCTTCCTCCAGGAGCAGATTACCATCCTCCGACACCTTCAACAAATCCTCCAGCCGGGAATCCAGGCCCAAGCCTGGGCTGTCAGTCTCCATCTCCCCACAGACCTTCAAGTGTTCCAAACAAGCAGGAACTCTCCAAACACCCAACCTCCCTCTCCAAGATTGGAGCTGGAAATTTTTTATTTCAAAAAAATCCTTGCAACCAAAAAACATTATATATAAAAGAATACAAACATAAACAAACAAGGTCCCACCCTGGCATAACAAATTCACATATTCCAAAACCCCATAACCCACCCCCAAGGGTCTATGACCCAAAGTCACTGCAAAGTCCCAAAATACCTGCAGAGGTACAAGACCTCAAAAGTCCATATCTGTGGGAAAAAACATATAGACCTATCGGCCATACATGAAGCATGCACAACGCCCAACATCCCCAAACCCACTCCCCAAGACAAGGCCTCATAGGCCACAACCACTGAAGCCCCAAAGGTCCACTATTCCATAGGCAATTATACACCAATTGAGGCCCACTCCAGGCTCAGCCAGTCTTACAACCCCTTGAAGAAACAAGAACTCGTAGCACCCCTGCCCCACCGTCCCTCCCGGACACCCTAGGCTCCCAGAGGCCAGAAGAGGGAAGTCACGCAAGCAAAAGACCAAGGGGTAGAGATCTTCCAGTTTGCCCAACCAAAAAAAAAACCAGTTACAAAAGCTAAGGGCGTGAGCACACAGAGCAGGACAGACCCAAACCCAGAGATCAACAGGATACAGACTCAGTCCTGATATTCCTCCACCACTTTATCCAGACACTGGCCCGCACCCTGCCTCTCTCAAGACCCTGAATTTTCCCAACCATACCCAGAATATCGTTCACCACCACCATGACAGGAAGGACTTTCTGACGAAGGGAGACCTGACACCGTGCATTCCATGTGAAGTAACGGACTACTAGACTAACTAAAAAAAAGTGTATCAAAATCCAGCTGTCGTTCAAACGCCCTATATACCCACTCCGCATAAGACATGCGACTGAGGAAAGAGGTGCCCAGGGCTCCGCCCACCATCTTATACACCTCTATATTGAAGGGGCACTGAAGCAAGAAATGATCCATAGACTCCATCTCCCCTCCACACTCCGCCCTCGGACAACCTCGGTCATCCAAAGAACGGTACTTCAGGTTCCCCCTCACATATAGCCTACCATGAAATGCAAGCCATGCCTGATCCCTAAATTTTAAGGGGATCCTCTCAAGGTTTATCAATCTCAAACCCTCCCTCAAAACATGACCTGGGCAATCCAAGGCCAGCGGGGCATGGAAGGCAGTGGCCACAATCCTCTCCCTGAGATTCCTCCCAGAGAGGGACCTAACCTCCTCAGCCGACACATGCCATCGCCGCAGAACTTTCAGGCTCGGGGCAACATAAGCTGGGAGCACACCGTGCCTGACCCTCAGACTTCTCACTAGCCCACCACTTATCCAGCTGTTAAGAAAAGGTCTAAACCAGCCCAGAAAAAAACCTACCCAACCAGGCGGCTCCTCACATAGCATCTTACCAAAATTATGTTTAATAAACATAACTGAGAAGAAAACAACCGGGTTGACCATGCCTAAGCCACCCTCCCGCCTGGAGAGGTAGGTAACATTCCGCTTCACGAGGTTCAGCCTGCTATCCCACAACAGTTGGAAGAAACAGCTGTATATCCTTGTGTAGAGAGACTCCGGCAAAAGGCAGACATAGCTGACATACAAAAACACTGGAATCAAGTAGGTCTTTATCAGATCGACCTTTTCCCTTAAGGAGAGCCGCCACCCCTTTCAATATCTCATCTTGGCCTCAGCATCTGACAACCTGGATTCCCAATTTGACCGGCCATAGTCACCGGGGCCAAATGTGATGCCCAAAACTTTTACTGTTGACTGGGGCTCCGAGAAAGTGTCCAGGAGCGAGAAGCTCTCACCATCTCTACCCATCCAGAAAACTTCACACTTGTCCCGATTGATCCTGGAGCCTGAAGCCTCCGCATACTGCTCCATCTCTGAGGCCACCACCAACGCCTCCTCTGCCCCAGAGACAAAAACAGACACATCATCAGCATAGGCCACAACCCTCAGAGGTGACACACCCGGGACACCCACCGGCACCCCCGCCAACACCCCACCATCTAGCCTTCGGACAAAAGGGTCAATGGCAAAGGCATACAGCAAGGGGCTCAGTGGGCACCCCTGGTGCACCCCCGAACAAACCTTGAAGGGCTGCCCAACCGTTCACAAGCATGAAACTCTCCGCCCCTTTATACAAAGTTTTTAACCAGCCAATGAATTTAACCTCCAGGCCATACCGACCAAGAAGAGACCACAGGTACTCATGATCCACCCAATCAAAGGCCTTAGCTTGATCCAGAGTCAACAGATACTTCCCACAGCCATCAGCCCTACACCGCTCCAGGGCCTCCCGGACCGCCAATACAGCTGACAAGGTACTCCTACCCGGAACCGAACAGTGCTGATGCCCTGAGAGCAAACCATCTGCCACTGACGACAAGCGCCAGAAAAGAATCTTTGCCAGAATCTTTCTATCAACGTTGAGAAGGCTGATGGGGCGCCAATTCTCAATAGTTGACGGATCTTTCCCTTTTGACAACAAGATCACCGACGAAACCCTCATGGAGGGAGGAAGAGAACCTTCCTCAAGACAGCTATTAAATACCTCCACTAGGCGAGGTGCCAGGCTAGACTTAAAGGTTTTAAAAAACTCCGCTGTCAACCCATCCGGCCCAAGCGTCTTTTTGATCGCCAGACCATCAATTGCTCTGGTCACCTCTTCAACGGTAATCTCACTCGTCAAACTCGTTGGCAGAACGTTATTTCCCAGCCCTGGTGTAGCCTCCAAGAAGCCGACCATCCCTGCCCGGTCGAGGCACTTCTCCCCCAAAAGATCTTGAAAAAAGGTCCTCGAGACCTCCAGGATCCCTGCCCTGGATTTTCCCCACAGACTCCCTCTGAGGCTCCACTACAGGTGCTTGCACCTCCTGAACCTCCACCGCTTCGCTCTCCCTCCCGGAAGGGCCAAGCTGGCCACGCCCCCCTTTCCACAGCCAATTCCGCCTCCTCTGCATCCATGCGATCCAGCTCTGCCTCTAATTCCCCCTCTGGTAAATTCCACAGGGCTTCAGGACACGCATTATAGGAATGACCAAGCACCCCACACAAGTTACATCTAATGATGTTACATTCCCAGGCCTGATGCCCAATCTCTTGGCACAAGGAGCACCTCACCACTGGGCAAGTAGCTGCAAAATGCCCCTTGGCCCCACATCTATGGCAAACCCTAGGCTGGCCCGGATAAAAGACAATCAGCCTGTCCCTGCCCAAGAAAGCAGATGAGGGAACATGTTGGATCACATTCCCCAACACCTTCAGCCTAACCGTCACCGACCACCCACCAGTCCAAATCTTGCGCTCATCCAGAATTTTGGACAAAGGGGCCAGTACCTCACTATATCTCCCCAGCCAGACCACTATATTGGACGCTGGCACCGACTCATTCCTCAATAGGATGGTCACCTTTTTCACAATATTCTGTCTAGACAAGAGTTTGGGGGTCAAACCAGCCCAGCTGGGGCTCCTCACATAGGTCGACTCATATCGCTGCCAGAATAAATCCAGCAACTCAGGGCGCATAAAAGACACGTCGTACTCCCCAGTGCCCGAAGGGGCAATAAATGCAAACAAATCTGAAGCCCTAAACCCCATTTCCAAAATCCTGTCAATCACCTCCTTCCTACTCAACGCGGGGCCCTCCCCCGTCCACTTTAATTGCACCACATTCCGCCGTACCGCAGACGTGGGCAAGTTTCCAGCTCTTGCCATTAAGGGCCTAACAGACTCCTGCCCCCCTCTCACCACCGCAGAATAACTCAAACCAGGTTTACTTACAGAGGGGGCTACCACCGGGCCCTCCCCCCAGACCAAACCCCCCACAGGGGCCTCAGGACCCAGAGGCGCTAAAGCGGACTGCGGGAGAACCCCCCGGACATCCTGAGCCCTCCCCACCTGAGTCCCCAGACTTCCCTCAGACAGAACCCCGGGTACCGGGGAGCCCACCCCAGGGACCCCCACCTCCTCCACAGCAGCCCTTATATCACACTCCACCACAGGGACACCAGAAACTGGAACCCCATCATCCACCAACCCCCTGGGACCCTGCGGGCCCAGATCCCCCACAGATTTTCCACCACCCTGCAAGTCTGTATCAACAGTCACTGCAAAGTCCCGACCGGCATCTCCAGATGCCACATCCGATTTCGCTGCCAAATCCTTCTCAGAAATCCTCTGCAGCTTAACATAAGCTGCTCTTTCTCTCACAACCTGTTTAGGCAACTTTCCTGACATCATTTCCGCTGCACCATCCTCTCCTTCCGAAGCCTCTGAAGAGAACCGGAAGTCGTCATATCGCTGCTCCACAGCTTCCTCCAATGAGAACTGCAACACTCCACCAGCCTCCTCCTCCTCCACCCTGGAGCCCCAATCAGCCGACCGCTGACCGGGGGGGAGGGACTCCTGGCTTGCCGCCGGATCGGCGTCTCCCTCATTACCCGGCGCCATTGCCATCTGAGAAACAGCAGGAACATCCTGCACTTCCTTCCCCATAGATGAGACATCCGAAAGCTCCTCTGCAGACGAGACCACCGCATCCGCACCTCTTACCGCAGATAAGTTCCTGCTTCTTGCCTCTTTAAACCGAGCTTCATGCAGGTACTTCTCACTTAACATGCCACTCTTCTTTTTCAAAGCAGCTACCATCTTGCCCTGGAGGGCCACATTCTTGGCCGCAGCTTCCACCTGTGCCTTCAAAGCCGGACGCTTGGACCGCCCAGCACGGTCACGAGAAGCACGGAGCCGCTTCAAATCCGCAGACATTTTCCCCAGGACAGCCTCCTCCTTTTCTATAGCACGTACCCGGGCCGAGACACGCTCCCGGTAGCTGCTGTATGTCTCCCCTGTTTGCGGGCCTTTTCCCAGGTCCTCCACACCCAATGCACCAGGACCGGTACTAAGGCCCTCAGGGGGCCTTCCACTGCTGGACCCAAGCCCAGAATCCTCCATCCTGCCTGGGCAGGGCAGGTCACTTTAGGCCCAGGCTCCAAGGGCCTGCACGGTAGTCCAGGAGCTCTCCAACACACAACCTCCCTCGCCAAGATTGGAGCTGGAAATTTTTATTGCAAAAAAATCTTGCATCCAAAAAACAACTTATACAAACCAAAAAAAATAAACAAATAAAGAAACAACTAACCAAAACGGTTAGACATCCCAAAAAAGGAAATAACCCACACAGGGTAAAACCCACATATGGCAAATAGGTCAAAGTACAAAACAGGGACTTTAGTCCTAAAGGTCCATCATCCTATGGAGAAACCCCTACAGACCCCATAAGGCACAAACCCAACTACTAACAAACTACAACCCAACCAACACCCGACATTCATATATACAAACAGACTAAGCGGCAGAGATCATCCAACTAAACCCTTCTTCAAAAAAACTATCAAAACAAAAACTAGGGACGTGAAACACTCAAAAAGAAGAGGACAGAACCACACCCAGAGACCAACCGGCCACCCACCCCGACCTGATGTTCCTCCACGCCTCCATCCAGACCTTGGGCCGTGACCGGTCTTTCTCAAGACCCCGAATCTTCCCAACCTCACCCAGAATATCGTTCACCACCACCACAACAGGAAGGACTTTTTGTCGTAAGGACACCTGACATCGTGCATTCCACGTAAAATATCGGGTCACTAAACTAACTAAAAAAAGCGTGCTCAGATCATAGCCCACACGTCTCTCGAAGGCTCCATACACCCACTCCGCATAAGACATGCGGCTCAGGAAAGGAATGCCCAAAGCCCTCCCCACCGCTTTATACACCTCTATATTGAAGGGGCACTGAAGCAGGAAATGGTCCATAGACTCCACTTCCCCCCCACACTCCGATCTCGGACAACCACGGTTATCCAGAGAACGGTACTTCAAGTTCCCCCTCACATATAGTCTGCCATGAAATGCCAACCAAGCCTGGTCCCGAAACTTGAGGGGAATCCGTTCCATATTGATCAATCTCAGTCCCTACCTCAAACTATGGCCCGGGCAATCCAAGGCCAGCGACGCATGGAAAACGGTGGCCACGATCCTCTCCCTGAGAGACTTCCCAGGAAGCGACCTGACCTCCTCCGCCATCACATGCCACCGCCGCAGGATCTACAGGCTCGGAGCAACATAGGCCCGGGAGCTCACCGTGCTTGACTCTCAGGCTTTTCACCAACCCGCCATTTATCCAACAGTTAAGAAAGGGCCTAAACCAAATCAGGAAAAAACCTACCCAACCAGGCGGCTCCGCACTCAGCATCATACTAAAATTATGTTTCAAAAACATAACGGAGAAAAAAACAACCGGGTTGACCATCCCTAAGCCACCCTCCCGCCTGGAAAGGTAGGTAACGTTCCGCCTCACGAGGTTTAGCCTGTTTCCCCACAACAACTGGAAAAAACAGCTATAGACCCTTGCATAGAGAGATTCCGGCAAAAGGCAGACGTAGCTGACGTACAAAAGAACTGGAATCAGATAAGTCTTGATCAGGTCGACCCTTTCCCTCAAGGAGAGCCGCCACCCCTTCCAGCATCTCATCTTTACCTCGGCATCCGACAGCCTGGACTCCCAATTTGACTGGCCATAATCGCCAGGGCCAAAAGTGATGCCTAATACTTTCACCGATGACTGGGGCACCGGGAAGGTGTCCGGGAGCAAGAAGCTCTCACCCCCCTTACCCATCCAGAAAACTTCACACTTGTCCCGGTTGATCTTGGAGCCCGACGCCTCCGCATACTGCTCCATCTCTGAAGTCACCACCTGCGCCTCCTCCACTCCAGAGATGAAAACAGAAACGTCATCGGCATAGGCCACAACCTTCAAGGGCGGCTCGCCAGCTGCGCCCGCCGGCACCCCCGCCAACACCCCACCATCTAGCCTCCTTACAAAGGGGTCGATGGCGAAAGCATACAACAAGGGACTCAGCGGACACCCCTGACGCACCCCCGAACCAACCCCGAAAGGTCGTCCAACCCAACCATTAACCAGCATGAAACTCTCCGCCCCTCTATACAAAGTTCGTAACCATCCAATAAACCTCTGTTCTAGGCCATAACGGTCAAGAAGAGACCACAGGTACACATGATCAACCCGATCAAAAGCCTTGGCCTGATCCAGCGTCAGCAAGTACCTTCCCACGCCACCAGCTCTGCAACGTTCCAGGACCTCCCGGACAGCTAACACCGCTGAGAGCGTGCTCCTGCCCTGTACCGAACAGTGCTGATGCGGTGAAAGCAACCCCTCTGCCACCGACGACAAACGCCAGAAAAGAATCTTCGCCAGAATCTTCCTATCAATGTTGAGAAGGCTAATGGGGCGCCAGTTCTCAATGGTTGATGGGTCCTTCCCTTTTGACAACAAGATCACCGCCGAAATTCTCATGGAGGGAGGAAGGGAACCTTCCTCAAGACAGCTATTAAACACCTCCACCAGACGAGGCGCCAAGCTAGATTTAAATGCCTTAAAAAAATTCAGCCGTCAAACCATCCGGCCCAGGTGTCTTCTTAACAGACAGGCCATCAATGGCTTTGGCCACCTCTTCAACAGTGATCTCACCCGTCAAACTCGAAGGCATCACATTATTTCCCAACCCAGGCGTACCCTCCAGGAAACTGACCATCCTTGCCCGGTCGAGGTGCTTCTCCCCTAAAAGATCTTCAAAAAAAATCCTCGAGACCCCCAGAATCCCCTCCCTGGACTTAGCAAGGGATCCCGTACTATCTCTCAGGCCAACGATCGTTTTAAGCGCTACACCTTGTTTGCAGTTCCGATAAGGGTCGGGTGAATGGTACTTCCCGTAATCCCTTTCCAGAACCAAAGAGGCATGCCGATCATACTGATGTTTCCGGAGAAGAAGCTTAACCTCCGAGATTGCCCCAGAATCTCCACCCTCAGAGACAAGACGATCCAGCTTCCTTCTCAAGCGTTGGCAGGCAACATATCTATCAAACTGTTTCTTCTTACTTAGGGCCTTGAAAAACCTGCCAATCCGCACCTTGGTGAGCTCCCACCACTCAGACTCAGTATTGCAGAACTCCAGGATGGTTTCCTGAGCCTGAAAAAAATCCTCAAAGGATCGTCTCACCCTCTCGCAGTCCAGCAGGGACGAATTCAACCTCCAGACACCCTTCCCCTTCAGTGGAGCATCTGAAACATTCAGAGACAAAGTCAACATAAGGTGATCCGAAAACTCCACCGCCCGACACTCAGGTGCCGAGAAGGCAGAGGTCTCTCCCAAAAAAAAACCTGTCTATTCTACTCTCACTTCTACCTCGCCTAAAAGTGAACCCCGTGCTGTCCGGGCTGCTCTTAATCAGAGCGTCTACCAGACCTGCTTCCCTAACTATTGCATTTAAAAAAAATACTATCATATCCCAACCTGTCAGTGGAGCCTTTCCTGTCCTTGGGCCTAGTGATGGTGCTAAAATCACCTCCAAAGACAACTCGTCGGGACGAAAAAAGGAAGGGTTTTATCCTTTTAAAAAGGCTTTTCCGGTCCCACTTAGTCTGAGGACCATAAACGTTAAGCCTCAGCTCCTGCCCCTTCAAAACGACGTCCATAACCAGACATCTTCCCATCTCCACCTCGATTACCCGCCGGCACGTTACCATACTGGTAAAAAGAACCGCAACTCCGCTGTAAGGCTCGGCCGCAAGAGACCAGTACGAGGGACCACACCTCCACTCCCGCTTAGCCAGATGTATGTCGGCCAAGCTGGACAATCTGGTCTCTTGCAAAAATAAAACATCAGCCTCAATCTCGCTGAGCAAAAATAAAGCCGTCTCCTTAGCCCTCACAGACTTCAGGCTGGCAACATTAATGGTTGCCACCTTAATCGGAGCGGGAACTGCCATCAAAATAATCAAGTAAGGCGCTTCCTTACCTTCCGCTTAGTCTTCTTGGGGGGGTCCACCACACTACCTCGAGACCCCTCAACTTCCCTTCCTCCATCGGAGAGGTGCGATCACTCAAAACCCCCTCCTCCTCCCCAGATAGAGACCCAAACATATTCTGCAGAGGAAAGTCCTCCACCTCCAGGGAGGAAACTGACCCTGCAGAGAAAACCGTCCTATCTTTCCCCCCTACCACAGACCACTCACCCTCCCCCTGGGTACTACCCTGCCTTACCTCCACTTCCCCCTGAGCACCCTGGGAACCACCCTCCTTACCCCCTCCCCTCCGCCTAGCAGGCAAAGGAACTGGGAGGGCCAAAACAGACAACTTAGGCCCCACCTCAACCACACCAGCCCCCTTGGCAGCCTCCACCAACCCACTCCCTCTACGCAAGACCCGGCCAGATTTATTGCCAGGGCTCCCTTTACCCCCTCCAACCACACTCCCACTCAAAGAAACAGGTACCACCGGGGCCTCCCTCCCTACCCCTCCCTCCACACCTCCCTGACCCTCCACAATGGACAACCTAGATCCCTCCACCACAAGCTCCGCCTCCTCCGCATCCATGCGGTCTAATTCCGCCTCCAACTCCCCCTCAGGCAAATTCCGTAATGCCTCCGGACAGTCATTGTAGGAATGACCCAACACCCCACATAGATTGCAGCGAATGATATTGCAATCCCTGGCAAGGTGTCCCACCTCCTGGCAAAGGGAACACCTAATGACTGGACAAGTAGCCGCAAAATGCCCCTTACCCCCACACCTGTGGCACACCCGCGGCTGCCCCAGGTAAAATATTATCAACCGATCCCTCCCCAGAAAAGCAGAGGAAGGGATGTGCTGCAGCACATTCCCCTCAACCTTCAGTCTAACCGTGGCCGTCCAACCCCCCGTCCAAATCCTCCTCTCATCCAAAACCTTAGAGAAAGAACCCAGCACATCACAATACCTCCCGAGCCATACAACAATATCCGAAGGGGGTATGGATTCATTCCTCACTAAAATAGTGATTTTTTTTGACCACACTCTGCCTGGACAACAGCTTGGTAGACAAACCTTCCCAAGCAGAGCTGTGCTCACAAGTTGACTCATACCTTTGCCAGAAGAGATCCAGCAGGTCAGGCCTCATGAACGAGAGGTCATACTCCCCGGTTCCCACCGGAGCAATGAAGGCAAAGATGTCAGCTGCCCTAAACCCCATATCCAAAATACGGTCAATGACCTCTTTTCGCCCCAATGGGGGGCCCGCCCCAGTCCACTTCAACTGGACCACATTCCTCCGGGTAGCATAAGTTGGCAGATTCCCCGCCCTGGCCCTCAGCACAGGTCTAGCCTGCTCCTGTCCCCCCCCCTCACTACAGCAGAATAACTTAGACTGGGTCTATTAACAGGGGCCCACCCCCCCGGCCGCCATCCCCAGGCAGCCCTCCAGGCTGTTCAGCAACTGGGGCACAGCACCCGAACCTCCCACCGGGGCCTGCTGCTGGGGACCCACTTTCCCAGGGCCCTTCCCAGCACCACCCTGGGAATTAGGCACAGGCAACGGCACCTTAGTAGCCCCTCCCACCTCCTCCAAGGCCAACTGCGGCCGAGACACAGTAGGGAGAACCTCAGGGCCCTCCACACTTCCACCCTCCACTCCGGCAAACACATGTGACCCCAAAGCACTTTGCATCTCCTCACCACCACCAGCATTTTTACTGCAAGATGCAGCAGAGTCCCGACCAGCATCCACCACGGGCTCCGCCCCAGTCTTTCCCGGCAAGTCCTCAGGGATCCGTCTGAGCCTCACGTAAGCTGACTTCTCCCGCACCACCGGCTTTACCGGCCCGCGGGGGACAATATCCATGGCCGCATCTTCCTCCTCAGAGACCTCCGCCGCAAACCGGAAGTGGTCCGGCCTCAGGTCCGCCCCCACTTCCGCCCGGAACTGTAGCACTCCCACAGACTCCTGCTGCTCCACCCGAGTCCCCCAATCAGCCGCCTGCTGACCTGGGGGGAGGGAATCCTGGCTGCATGCCTGGGTGGCATTTCCTACTTCAGCCGGCGCCATCTTGGATAGCAATTCAGCCTGTTCAGTCTGCTCACCTCTCCTCTCCACCAGTGCCTCCGGGAAATCCTCCATGGAAGAACCAACATCCACAGGTCCTCTTGCTTGCTCCACACTCTTGAGCCTCGCGGCACGAAAGCGGGCCTCATTTGCATATTTTTCATTAAGCATACCGCTTTTCTTTTTCAGGACTGCCACATGTTTGCCCTGGATGGCCATCTTCTGCACCATGGCCTCAACTTCAATCTTTAGAGCCTGCCGCCAGGAACCACCAGCACGGTCACGGGAAGACCTCAGCCTCCGCAGCTCCATATTCATTTTGGCCAGCACAGCCTCCTCCTTCTCAATTTCCCGTACACGGGCAGCCATCCTCTCCCTGTAAGAACTATAAACTTCCCCCTTCCTTGGGGCCATTCCCAGGTCCTCCACTACAGGCACCTCCGGACCGGTACTAGGCCCCTCAGGGGGCCTCCCACCGCTGGACCCAAGCCCAGGATCCTCCATCCTGCCTGGGCTGGGCAGGTCACTTTAGGCCCAGGCTCCAAGGGCCTGCACGGTAGTCCAGGAGCTCCCCAGCACACAACCTCCTCCTCCAAAGCTGGAGCTGGAAATTTTTATTTTCCAAAATTCTTGCAACCAAAAATAAACATTACACACAAAATACAAACATAAATAAAACTCAACTCTGCTACTACAAAACCAGCGATCCCAAAAAAAAACCCAACAACCACCCCAAGGGTCTATGACCCAAAAGTCACTGCAACACTCAAAATACCAGCAAAGGTACAAAACCCAAAGTCCATACCTGCAAAGAAACAAAACCCATAAAAACCCAACACCCAAAATACAAAAAATACAGAACCCCTCATATCACCAAACCCACCCAAAGGCAGAACCCCCAGGCCTCAATCACCAAAGCCCTCAAGGACCACTACCCAACAGAAAGATACACTCAAAATAAAACCCCTTTAAAAAACAAGAACTCACAACACTCCACCCACCCAGACACCCCAGACACCCGGAGGCCAGACAAGGGGAGACCCGCAAGCAAAAGGTCAAGGGGCAAGGATTTTCCATCCAGCCCAACCAAAAAAGAAAAAACCTGCATAAAAAAACTAAAAGCGTGACCACACAGAAAGAAACGAACAAACCCTCACAAGTGAGGAAAGCGTTTCCTTACCTTCCCCCTGACCTTTTTAACGGGACCACCGTCCCCCTTCCGAGACTCACCCAACTCCTCCTCCATCGGGGACTCTGGGTCACTCGACCCCCCTCCACCCCCAGACAGAGACCCAAACTTGTTCCCCAAAGGGACATCCTCTACCTCCAGCGCGGAGACCGAGCCCGCTGGGGACAAGCCCGGCCTACCCTTCTCCCCCACCAAGGACCACTCTCCTTCACTCAGAGCACTGCTCTGCCCTCCCTGAACCACCTCCTTACCCTCCAATAAAACCCTCCTCCCCCCCTTTCTACGCCTAGAGGGAAGGGGGGCCGGAGGAGCCAACACAGACACCTCCGCGACAGATGACACCACCCCCGCCCCTTCGGCAGCCTCCACCAACCCCTTGTCCTTCCGTAACCCAGGGGCCAACAACTTCCCCCCAGACTCCCCTTGAGGCTCCACCACAGGAGCTTGCACTACCTGAGACTCCACCACAGGAGCTTGCACTACCTGAGGCTCCACCACAGGAGCTTGCACATCCTGGACCTCCACCACAGCACTCTGCACACTCCCTCCCGGAAGGGCCAAGCTGGCCACGCCCCCCCTTTCCACCATCAATTCCGCCTCCTCCGCATCCATGCGGTCCAACTCCGCTTCCAACTCCCCCTCAGGCAAATTCCGCATAGCTTCCGGGCAAGCACTGTAAGAGTGGCCCAACACCCCACATAGATTGCACCGAATCTCAGTGCAATCCCTAGCAAGGTGCCCCATCTCCTGGCACAGGGAGCACCTGATGACCGGGCAAGTGGCCGCAAAGTACCCCTTGCCCCCACACCTATGACACACCCGCGGCTGCCCTGGGTAGAATATGATCAGACGATCCTTCCCCAGAAAAGCAGAGGAGGGGATGTGCTGCAGCACATTCCCCTCCACCTTCAACCTAACTGTAACCGTCCAACCCCCCGTCCATATTCTCCTTTCATCTAAAACTTTTGACAGGGACCCCAGCACATCACAGTACCTCCCCAACCATACCACAATGTCTGAGGGAGGTATAGACTCATTCCTAACCAAAATAGTGATCTTTTTGACCACGTTCTGCCTTGACAGCAATTTAGTGGACAAGCCCTCCCAAGCGACAGAATGCACATAGGTCGACTCATACTTCTGCCAGAACAAATCAAGCAGATCAGGTCTCATGAAAGAAAGATCGTACTCCCCAGTTCCCACCGGAGCAATAAAGGCAAAAATATCTGCCGCCCGAAAACCCATGTCCAAGACACGGTCAATGACCTCCTTGCGACCCAACGGGGGGCCCACCCCAGTCCACTTCAGCTGGACCACATTCCTCCTGGTAACATAAGTAGGTAAGTTTCCAGCCCTGGCCCTCAGCACAGGCCTAGCCTGCTCCTGTCCCCCCCCTCACCACCGCAGAGTAACTTAATGCAGGTCTAACAGCAGATGGACCCACCCCCAGACCACCTCCCCCAGACAGCTCCCCAGGCTGCCCAGCAACCGGAGCCACAGCCCCTGAAACACCCACCAAGGCCCGCCTCTGGGGACCCGTAACAGAGCTCCCCCCAACACCACCCTGGAAAACAGGCACAGACAATGGCTCCCCTTCAGAGGCCCCTCCCACCACCACCAAGGCCAACTGCGGCCGAGGCACTGCTTGGCAAACCTCAAGGTCCCCAACACTTCCACCCTCCACACCAACCAACACCTGTGACCCCAAAGAAACTTGCCCCATCTCACCACCACCAGCAACATTGCTGCAAGATGCAGCAGAGTCCTGAACGGCTACCACAGCAGACTCCACCCCAGTCCTTCCCAGCATGTCCTCAGGAATCCTCCTCAGCATCACAAAGGCCGATTTTTCCCGCACTACCGGCTTTACCGGCCCGCGGGGAACAATGTCCATAGCAGTATCTTCCTCCTCTGGGACTTCCACTGCAAACCGGAAGTGGTCCGGCCGTAGGTCCGCCCCCACTTCCGCCCGGAACTGCAGCACTCCCACTGGCTCCTCCTGCTCCACCCGAGTCCCCCAATCAGCCGCCCGCTGACCTGGAGGGAGGGACTCCTGGCTGCATGCCTGAGTGGCGTTTCCCATATCAGCCGGCGCCATCTTGGAAAGCAAATCAGCCTGCTCAGTCAGCTCACCTTTCCTCTCCACCAGAGTCTCCGGGAAATCCTCCAAGGAAGAGCTGACATCCACCGGACCCCTGGCTTGCTCCACACTCCTGAGTCTTGCCTCACGAAAACGGGCCTCATTAGAGTATTGTTCGCTAAGCATCCCACATTTCTTTTTCAGGACCGCCACATGCCTTCCCTGAAGGGCCAACTTCTGCACCATGGCCTCCACCTCAATCTTCAAGGACCGCCGCCGGGACCCACCAGCACGGTCACGGGAAGACCTCAACTTCCGCAGCTCCATATTCATTTTTGCTAACACCGCCTCCTCCTTCTCAATCGCCCGCACTCGGGCAGCCATCCTCTCCCTGTAAGTACCATAAGCTTCCCCTTTCCCTGGGGCCATTCCCAGGTCCTCCACAGCAGGCTCCTCCGGACCGGTACTAGGCCCCTCCGGGGGTCTCCCATGGCTGCACCCAAGCCCAGGATCCTCCATCCTGCCTGGGCTGGGCAGGTCACTTTAGGCCCAGGCTCCAAGGGCCTGCACGGTAGTCCAGGAGCTCCCCAGCACACAACCTCCTCCTCCAAAGCTGGAGCTGGAAATTTTTATTTTCAAAAAATCCTTGCAACCAAAAAAACACACACAATACAAACATAAATAAGGCCCAATTCTGGCACAACAAAATCATAAATCCCCAAAAAACCCAAAAACCACCAAGGGTCTATGACCCAAAAGTCACTACAAAACTCAAAGTACCAACAAAGGTACTAAACCCAAAGTCCATACCTGCGGAAAGACAAAAGTATAGAAACCCAACACCTCCAAACCCACTCAAAGGTTAAACTTTAAAACCCCATAAAGAAACAAGAAACCACAACACTCCTCCCACCCAGACACCCGGAGGCCAGAAGAGGGGAGACACGCAAGCAAAAGGTCAAGGGGCAGAGATTTTCCAGCAAGCCCAACCAAAAGAAAACTCAACATACAAAATCTAAGGGCGTGACCACACAGAAAAAAACAGGACAGACCCCCACCCAGAGATCAACAGGGCACAGAACCAGGCCTGACATTCCTCCACCACTTAATCCAGACACAAGCCTGCACCCTGCCCCTCTCAAGACCCCGAATTTTCCCAACCATACCCAGAATGTCGTTCACCACCACCAAGACAGGAAGGACTTTCTGACAAAGGGAAACCTGACACCGTGGACTCCACGTGAAATAACGGACCACTAAACTAACTAAAAAAAGTGTATCTAAATCAAAATCCAGCTGCCTTTCAAATGCTCCATACACCCACTCCGCATAAGACATACGACTGAGGAAAGGAATGCCCAAGGCGCCCCCCACCAGTTTGTACACCTCTATATTGAAGGGGCACTGAAGCAAGAAATGGTCCATAGACTCCACTTCCCCTCCACACTCCGCCCTCGGACAACCACGGTCATCCAAGGAATGGTACTTCAGGTTCCCCCTCACATATAGTCTACCATGAAATGCGAGCCAGGCCTGATCCCTAAATTTTAAGGGGATCCTCTCAAGGTTTAACAATCTCAGACCCTCCCTCAAAACATGACCTGGGCAATCCTTCAAGGCCAGCGGGGCGTGGAAGGCAGTGGCCACAATCCTCTCCCTGAGATCTCTCCCAGAGAGGGACTTAACCTCCTCAGCCGACACCCGCCACCGCCGCAAAATTTTCAGGCTCGGGGCGACGTAAGCCGGGAGCACACCATGCCTGACCCTCAGACTTTTCACTGGCCCACCACTTATCCAACTGTTAAGAAAAGGTCTAAACCAGCCCAGAAAAAAACCTACCCAACCAGGCGGCTCCTCACATAACATCTTACCAAAATTATGTTTAACAAACATAACTGAGAAGAAAACCACTGGGTTGACCATACCTAAGCCACCCTCCCGCCTGGAGAGGTAGGTAACATTCCGCTTCACGAGGTTCAGCCTGCTTCCCCACAACAGTTGGAAGAAACAGCTGTAGATCCTCGTGTAGAGAGACTCCGGCAAAAGGCAGACACAGCTGACATACAAAAGCATTGGAATCAAGTAGACCTTTATCAAATCGACCTTTTCCCTCAAGGAGAGCCGCCACCCCTTCCAATATCTCATCTTGGTCTCAGCATCTGACAATCTGGATTCCCAATTTAACCGGCCATAATCACCGGGGCCAAATGTGATGCCCAAAACTTTTACTGTTGACTGGGGCTCCGAGAAAGTGTCCGGGAGCGAGAAGCTCTCACCATCTCTACCCATCCAGAAAACCTCACACTTGTCCTGATTGATCCTGGAGCCTGAAACCTCCGCATACCGTTCCATCTCAGTGGCCACCACCAACGCCTCCTCTGCCCCAGAGATGAAAAGAGAAACATCATCAGCATAGGCCACAACCCTCAGAGGCAACTCACCAGGGGCACCCACCGACACCCCCGCCAACACCCCACCATCCAACCTCCTGACAAAGGGATCGATGGCAAAGGCATACAGCAAAGGGCTTAGCGGACACCCCTGGCGTACCCCCGAGCCGATCCTAAAGGGCTGCCCAACCCAACCGTTCACAAGCATGAAACTCTCCGCCCCCTTATACAAAGTTCTTAACCAGCCAATGAACCTCTCCTCCAGACCATATCGACCAAGAAGAGACCATAGGTACTCATGATCCACCCGATCAAAAGCCTTAGCTTGATCCAAAGTCAACAAATACTTCCCACAGCCATCAGCCCTGCTCCGCTCCAGGGCCTCCCGGACCGCCAACACCGCTGACAAAGTACTCCTACCCGGAACTGAACAGTGCTGATGCGCAGAGAGCAAATCATCCGCCACTGACGACAAACGCCAGAAAAGAACCTTTGCCAGAATCTTTCTATCAACGTTGAGAAGGCTGACGGGGCGCCAATTCTCAATGGTTGATGGATCTTTCCCTTTTGACAGCAAAATCACCGCCAAAACCCTCATGGAGGGAGGAAGGGACCCTTCCTTGAGACAGCTGTTAAACACCTCCACTAGGCGAGGCGCCAGGCTAGACTTAAAGGTTTTAAAAAATTCCGCCGTCAACCCATCCGGCCCAGGCGTTTTTTTACTCGCCAGGCCATCAATCGCTCTGGTCACCTCTTCAACAGTAATCTCACCTGTCAAACTCGTCAGCAGAACATTATTTCTCAGCCCTGGCGTAGCCCCCAGAAAACTGACCATCTCCGCTCGATCGAGGTGCTTCTCCCCTAAAAGATCCTTGAAAAACGTCCTCGAGACCTCCAGGATCCCTGCCCTGGATGTTACCAGGGACCCCGTACTATCCCTCAGACCATGAACCGTTTTAATCGCTACGCCCCTCCTACAATTCTGGTAAGGATCAGGCGAATGGTACTTCCCATAATCCCTCTCCAGAACCAAGGAGGCATGCCGGTCATACTGATGTTTCCGCAAGAGAAGCTTCACCTCCGAGATTGCCCCATAATCTCCACCACCTGAGACAAGATGGTCTAGCTTCCTCCTCAACCGCTGGTAAGCAACGTAATTATCAAACTGCTTTCTCCTACCTAGGGCCTTGAAAAATCTAATGATCCGGCCTTTGATGAGCTCCCAGCACTCCAGCTTACCGTCACAAAAATCCAGGACAGTCTCCTGAGCCCGGAAAAAGTCCCCAAAGGATCGTCTCACTTCCTCACACTCCAATAAGGACGAATTCAACCTCCACACTCCTTTTCCTCTCAGCGGGACATCTGAAACATTTAAAGACACAGTGAGCAAAAGGTGGTCAGAGAACTCCACCGCACGGCACACAGGCACCGAGCAGGCAGAGTCCCCATTCAAAAAAAACCTATCTATCCTACTCTCACTTCTACCTCTCCTAAAAGTGAATCCCGTGCTGCCTGGGTCACTCTTAATCAAAGCGTCCACCAGGCCTGCTTCCCTGACTATCAAATTCAAAAAAATACTGTCATATCCCAACCTGTCATTGGAGCCTTTCCTGTCCTCAGTCCTAGTGACGGTGTTAAAATCACCTCCAAAGACAATACGTCGGAACGTAAAAAGGAAGGGCTTTATCCTTTTGAAGAGGCCCTTCCTCTCCCACTTGGACTGAGGCCCGTAGACATTAATCAGCCTCAGCTCCTGCCCCCCCAAAAGGACGTCCAGCAACAGACACCTTCCAATCTCCACCTCTATTACCCGCCGGCACGTTACCATACCGGAAAAAAGAACCGCAACTCCGCTGTAAGGCTCAGCCGCAAGAGACCAATACGAGGGACCACACCTCCACTCCTTCTTGGCCAGATGGATATCAGCCAAGCTAGATAACCTGGTCTCCTGCAAAAACAAAACATCAGCATCAATCTTACTGAGCAAAAATAAGGCCGATTCTCGAGCTCTTACTGATCTTAAACTAGCGACATTAATGGTCGCCAGCTTTATCGGAGTGGGAACTGCCATCAAGATAATTGAGTAAGGCGTTTCCTCACCTTCCCCTTGACCTTTTTAGCGGGACCACTGTCCCCCTTCCGAGACTCACCCAACCCCTCCTCCATCGGGGACTCTGGGTCACTCGACCCCCCTCCACCCCCAGACAGAGACCCAAACTTGTTCCTCAAGGGGACATCCTCCACCTCCAATGAAGAGACCGAAACCGCCGGGGACACACCCGGCTTACCCTTCCTCCCCACCAAAGACCACTCCTCCTCACTCAGAGCACCGCTCTGCCCCCCCTGAACCACCTCCTTACCCTCCAAAGAGACCCTCCTCCCCCCCACCTTTTTACGCCTAGAGGGAAGGGGGGCCGGAGGAGCCAACACAGACACCTCTGCAACCGACGTCACCACCCCCGCCCCTTCGGCAGCCTTCACCAACCCCCTACCCCTCCGCAACCTAGGGGCCAAAGACTTCCCCACAGACTCCCTCTGAGGCAGCACCACTGAAGCTAACACTACCTGAGGCTCCACCACAGGAGCTTGCGCTACCTGGGCCACTACCACATCACTCTGCTCACTCCCACCTGGAAGGGCCAAGCTGGCCACGCCCCCCCCTCTCCACCACCAATTCCGCCTCCTCCGCATCCATGCGGTCCAACTCTGCCTCCAACTCCCCCTCAGGCAAATTCCGCAAGGCTTCAGGACAATCACTATAAGAATGGCCCAACACCCCACATAGATTGCACCGAATATCAGTGCAATCCCTGGCAAGGTGCCCCACCTCCTGGCACAGGGAGCACCTGATGACCGGGCAAGTGGCCACAAAGTGCCCCTTACCCCCACACCTATGGCACACCCGCGGCTGCCCTGGGTAAAATATAATCAGACGGTCCCTTCCTAAAAAAGCAGAGGAGGGGATATGCTGCAGAACATTCCCCTCAACCTTCAGCCTAACTGTAGCCGTCCAACCCCCCGTCCAAATCCTCCTTTCATCTACAACTTTTGAAAGGGAACCCAGCACATCACAGTACCTCCCCAACCATACCACAATATCTGAGGGAGGAATAGACTCATTCCTAACTAGGACAGTGATCTTCTTGACCACACTTTGCCTCGACAGTAATTTAGTAGACAAACCCTCCCAAGCAACAGTATGCACATAAGTCGATTCATACCTTTGCCAGAACAAGTCTAGCAAATCAGGTCTCATAAAAGAAAGATCATACTCCCCAATTCCCACCGGAGCAATAAAGGCGAAAATATCAGCCGCCCTGAAACCCATATCCAAGACACGGTCTATGACCTCCTTGCGACCCAACGGGGGGCCCACCCCAGTCCACTTCAACTGGACCACATTCCTCCGGGTAGTATAGGTTGGTAAGTTTCCCGCCCTGGCCCTCAGCACAGGCCTAGCCTGCTCCTGTCCCCCCCTCACAACTGCAGAATAACTCAAAACAGGCCTAGCAGCAGAAGGACCTACCCCCAGACCACCATCCCCAGGCAACCCCCCAGGCTGCACAGCAACCGGAGCCACGGCTCCTGAAACACCCACCAAGGCCTGCCCCTGGAGACCCACATCAGAACCCCCCCCAACACCACTCTGAGAATCAGACACAGACAATGGCACCCCCTGAGAGGCCCCACCCCCACCAAGGCCAACTGCGGCCGGGGCTCAGCATGGCAAACCTTAGGGTCCCCCACTCTTCCACCTTCCACACCCACAGACACCTGTGACACCAAGGAAACTAGCCCCATCTCACCACCACCAGCGTCCTTGCTGCAAGATGCAGCAGAGTCCTGAACGGCTGCCTCAGCAGACTCCACCTCAGTCTTTCCCAGCATGTCCTCAGGGATCCTCCTAAGCATTACAAAGGCCGATTTTTCCCGCACCACCGGCTTTACCGGCCCGCGGGGGACAATGTCCATAGCAGCATCCTCTTCCTCTGAGACCTCCGCCGCAAACCGGAAGTGGTCCGGCCGTAGGTCCGCTCCCACTTCCGCCCGGAACTGCAGCACTCCCACCGACTCCTCCTGCTCCACCCGAGTCCCCCAATCAGCCGTCTGCTGACCTGGGGGGAGGGAAACCTGGCTGCATGCCTGAGTAGTGTTTCCTATAACAGCCGGCGCCATCTTGGATAGTAGATCAGCCTGCTCACCTCTCCTCTCCACCAGTGCCTCCGGGAAGTCCTCCAAAGAAAAGCTAACATCCACCGGACCCCTTGCTTGCTCCACACTCCTGAGCCTTGCCGCACGGAAACGGGCCTCATTGGAATATTTTTCACTCAACATCCCACTCTTCTTTTTCAGAGTCGCCACATGCCTACCCTGGAGGGCCAACTTCTGAACCATGGCTTCCACCTCAATCTTCAAAGACTGCCGCCGGGAACCACCAGCACGGTCACGAGAAGACCTCAACCTCCGCAGCTCCATGTTCATTTTTGCCAATACCGCCTCCTCTTTCTCAATTGCCCGCACTCGAGCAGCCATCCTCTCCCTGTAAGTACTATAAGCTTCCCCTTTCCCTGGGGCCATTCCCAGGTCCTCCACAGCAGGCTCCTCCGGACCGGTACTAGGCCCCTCCGGGGGTCTCCCATGGCTGCACCCAAGCCCAGGATCCTCCATCCTACCTGGGCTGGGCAGGTCACTTTAGGCCCAGGCTCCAAGGGCCTGCACGGTAGTCCAGGAGCTCCCCAGCACACAACCTCCTCCTCCAAAGCTGGAGCTGGAAATTTTTTATTTCAAAAAAATCCTTGCAACCAAAAAAAACATTACACATCAAAGAATATAAACATAACCAAAACAAAACAAACTGGGACCCACCCCAACATAACAACTATACACACTTCAGAACCCCACAACCCACCCCCAAGGGTCTATGACCCAAATCCCCGCAGAGGCACAAGACCCCAATAATCCATACCTGTGGGAGAAAAGAAAACATACAGACCCACCGGTCATAACTAAAGTATACACAACTCCCAACAACCCCAACCCCTCTCTCAAGGGGACCTCACGGGCCACAACTACAAGAGCCCCAGAGGCCCACCATTTCATAGGCAATTACGCCCCAGACTCAAACTCTCCCACAACCCCTTGAGGAAACAAGGACTCATAACACCCCAACCCCACCCTCCCACCCAGACACCCCAGGCTCCCTGAGGCCCGAAGAGGGAGGCACAGCAAAAGACCAAGGGGTAGAGATCCTCCAGTTTGCCCAACCAAAAAAAGAAAAACCAGTCAAAAGCTAAGGACGTGAACACACAGAAAGAACAGGACAGACCCACACCCAGAGATCAAGAGGACACAGACCCAGCCCTGATATTCCTCCACCACTTTATCCAGACGCTGGCCCGCACCCTACGCCTCTCAAGACCCCGAATTTTCCCAACCATACCCAGAACATCGTTCACCACCACCAGGACAGGAAGGACTTTTTGACGAAGGGAGACCTGACACCGTGCATTCCAGGTGAAATACCGGACTACTAAACTAACTAAAAAAAGTGTATCGAAATCAAAATCCAGCTGTCGTTCAAACGCCCCATATACCCACTCCGCATAAGACAAGCGACTAAGGAAAGGGGTGCCCAAGGCCCCACCCACCATTTTACACACCTCTATATTGAAGGGGCACCGAAGCAAGAAATGGTCCATAGACTCCACCTCCCCTCCACACTCCGCTCTCGGACAACCTCGGTCATCCAAAGAGCGGTACTTCAGGTTCCCCCTCACATAGAGTCTACCATGAAATGCAAGCCAGGCCTGGTCCCTAAATTTCAAGGGGATCCTCTCAAGGTTTATCAATCTCAGACCCTCCCTCAAAACATGGCCTGGGCAATCCTTCAAGGCCAGCGAGGCATGGAAGGCAGTGGCCACAATCCTCTCCCTGAGATTCCTCCCAGAGAGGGACCTAACCTCCTCAGCCGACACATGCCATCGCCGCAGAATTTTCAGGCTCGGGGCAACATAAGCTGGGAGCACACCGTGCCTGACCCTCAGACTTCTCACTAGCCCACCACTTATCCAGCTGTTAAGAAAAGGTCTAAACCAGGTCAGGAAAAAACCTACCCAACCAGGCGGCTCCTCACATAGCATCTTACCAAAATTATGCTTAATAAACATAACCGAGAAGAAAACAACCGGGTTGACCATACCTAAGCCACCCTCCCGCCTGGAGAGGTAGGTAACATTCCGCTTCACGAGGTTCAGCCTGTTTCCCCACAACAGTTGGAAGAAACAGCTGTAGATCCTCGTGTAGAGAGACTCCGGCAAAAGGCAGACATAGCTGACATACAAGAGCACTGGAATCAAGTAGGTCTTTATCAGATCGACCTTTTCCCTTAAGGAGAGCCGCCACCCCTTCCAACATCTCATCTTGGCCTCAGCATCTGACAGCCTGGACTCCCAATTTGACCGGCCATAATCACCGGGGCCAAATGTGATGCCCAAAACTTTTACTGTTGACTGGGGCTCTGAGAAAGTGTCCGGGAGCGAGAAGCTCTCACCATCTCTACCCATCCAGAAAACTTCACACTTGTCCCGATTAATCTTGGAGCCTGAAGCCTCCGCATACTGCTCCATCTCTGAGGCCACCACCAATGCCTCCTCTGCCCCAGAGATAAAAACAGACACATCATCAGCATAGGCCACAACCCTCAGAGGTGACACACCCGGAGCACCCACCGGCACCCCCGCCAACACCCCACCATCTAGCCTTCGAACAAAGGGGTCAATGGCAAAGGCATACAGCAAGGGGCTCAGCGGGCACCCCTGGCGCACCCCCGAACAAACCTTAAAGGGCTGCCCAACCGTTCACAAGCATGAAACTCTCCGCCCCCTTATACAAAGTTCTTAACCAGCCAATAAACTTAACCTCCAGGCCATACCGACCAAGAAGAGACCATAGGTACTCATGATCCACCCGATCAAAGGCCTTAGCTTGATCCAGAGTCAACAGATACTTCCCACAGCCATCAGCCCTACACCGCTCCAGGGCCTCCCGGACCGCCAATACAGCTGACAAGGTACTCCTACCCGGAACCGAACAGTGCTTATGCCCAGAGAGCAAACCATCTGCCACTGACGACAAGCGCCAGAAAAGAATCTTCGCCAGAATCTTTCTATCAACGTTGAGAAGGCTGATGGGGCGCCAATTCTCAATAGTTGACGGATCTTTCCCTTTTGACAACAAAATCACCGCTGAAACCCTCATGGAGGGAGGAAGGGAACCCTCCTCAAGACAGCTATTAAATACCTCCACTAGGCGAGGTGCCAGGCTAGACTTAAAGGTCTTAAAAAACTCCGCTGTCAATCCATCCGGCCCAGGCGTCCTTTTGATCGCCAAACCATCAATCGCTCTGGTCACCTCTTCAACGGTAATCTCACTCGTCAAACTCGTTGGCAGAACGTTATTTCCCAGCCCTGGTGTAGCCTCCAAGAAGCCGACCATCCCTGCCTGGTCAAGGCACTTCTCCCCCAAAAGATCTTGAAAAAAAGTCCTCGAGACCTCCAGGATCCCTGCCCTGGATTTCACCAGGGAACCTGTACTATCCCTAAGACCATGGACCGTTTTAATCGCTACACCCTGCCTACAATTCTGGTAAGGATCAGGCGAATGGTACTTCCCATAATCCCTCTCCAGAACCAAGGAGGCATGCCGGTCATACTGATGTTTCCGCAGGAGAAGTTTCACCTCAGAGATTGCCCCATAATCTCCACCCTCTAAGACAAGACGGTCAAGCTTCCTTCTCAACCGCTGGTAAGCGACATATTTATCAAACTGCTTTCTCTTACCTAGAGCCTTGAAAAGTCTGGTGATCCGCCCCTTGATGAGCTCCCACCATTCAGACTTACTGCCACAAAAATCCAGGATGGTCTCCTGAGCCCAGAAAAAGTCCTCAAAGGATCGTCTCACATCCTCACACTCCAGCAGAGACGAATTCAGCCTCCAAACACCCCTTCCTTTCAGCGGAATATCTGAAACGTTCAAGGACACAGTGAGCAAAAGGTGATCCGAGAACTCCACCGCCCGGCACTCAGGTACCGAGAAGGCAGAGTCCCCGTTCAAAAAAAACCTATCTATCCTACTCTCACTTCTACCTCTCCTAAAAGTGAATCCCGTGCTGCCTGGGTCATTCTTAATTAGAGCGTCTACCAGGCCTGCTTCCCTGACTATCGAATTCAAAAAAACACTATCATATCCCAACCTGTCAGTGGAGCCTTTCCTGTCTTTGGGCCTAGTGATGGTGTTGAAATCACCTCCAAAGACAATGCGTCGGGACGTAAAAAGGAAGGGCTTTATCCTTTTGAAGAGGCCCTTCCTCCCCCACTTAGACTGAGGCCCGTAGATGTTGATCAGCCTCAGCTCCTGCCCCCCCAAAAGGACGTCCAACAACAGACACCTTCCGATCTCCACCTCTATTACCCGCCGGCACGTCACCGTACCGGAGAAAAGGACCGCAACTCCGCTGTAAGGCTCGGCCGCAAGAGACCAATACGAGGGACCACACCTCCACTCCTTCTTGGCCAGATGTATATCAGCCAAGCTAGACAACCTGGTCTCTTGCAAAAACAAAACATCAGCATCAATCCTACTGAGCAAAAATAAAGCCGATTCACGAGCTCTTACTGATCTTAAACTAGCGACATTAATGGTCGCCAGCTTTATCGGAGCGGGAACTGCCATCAAGGTAATTGAGTAAGGCGCTTCCTCACCTTCCCCTTGGTCTTTCTAGCGGGACCACCGTCCCCCTGACGAGACCCACCCAATTCCTCCTCCATCGGGGACCCAGGGTCGCTCAAACCTCCCCCCTCCCCAGGTAGAGTCCCAAACTTGTTCCTCAAGGGGATGTCATCCACCTCCAAAGAGGAGACCGAACCCGCAGAGGACAAAACCGGCCTACCCTTCCCCGCTACCAAAGACCACTCCCCCTCACTCAAAGCACAACCCTGCCCCACTTGAGCCCCCTCCTTACCCTCAGAAGGGTCCCTCTTCCTACCCACCCTCTTACGCCTAGAAGGAAGGAGGACCGGAGGAGCCAGCACAGACACATCAGCAACAGGAGTTACCACCCCCGCCCCTTTGGCAGCCTCCGCCAACCCCTTGTCCCCCCTCAAACCAGGACCCAACAACTTCCCCAAAAACTCCTTCCGAGGCACCACTACAGGTGCCTGGACCTCCACCGCAGCACTCTCCACACTCCCTCCCGGAAGGGCCAAGCTGGCCACGCCCCCCCTTTCCACAGCCATCTCCGCCTCCTCAACATCCATGCGGTCGAGCTCCGCCTCTAACTCCCCTTCAGGTAAGTTCCGCAGAGCTTCAGGACACGCATTGTAGGAGTGCCCAAGCACCCCACACAAATTACACCTGATAATATTGCACTCCCGGGCCTGATGCCCAATCTCCTGGCACAAAGAGCACCGCACCACTGGGCAGGTGGCTGCAAAATGCCCCTTGGCCCCACATCTATGGCACACTCTAGGCTGGCCCGGATAAAAGATGATTAGCCTATCCCTACCCAAGAAAGCAGACGAGGGAACATGCTGGATCACATTCCCCACCACCTTCAACCTAACTGTTGCAGTCCACCCACCAGTCCAAATCTTACGTTCGTCCAAAATTTTGGACAAAGGGGCCAGCACCTCACTATATCTCCCTAGCCAGACCACTATATCAGATGCTGGTACCGACTCATTCCTCAGGAGGATGGTCACCTTCTTCACGATATTCTGCCTAGACAGAAGTTTGGGGGTCAAACCAGCCCAACTGGGACTCCCCACATAGATGGACTCATAACGCTGCCAAAACAGATCCAATAACTCAGGGCGCATGAAGGACACATCATACTCCCCAGTGCCCGCAGGGGCAATAAAAGCAAATAAATCAGGAGCCCTAAACCCCATTTCCAAGATCCTATCGATCACCTCCCTCCTACTCAGAGCGGGACCCTCCCCCGTCCATTTTAACTGCACCACGTTCCGCCGCGCAGCAGATGTGGGCAAGTTACCAGCTCTTGCCATCAAGGGCCTAACAGACTCCTGCCCCCCTCTCACCACCGCAGAGTAACTTAAACCAGGTCTGCTCACAGATGGGGCCACCACCGGGCCCTCCCCACGGACCAAATCCCCCCCAGGGGCCACAGGGCCCTCAGGACCCAGAGGCCCTGAAGCAGACCGCGGGAGAACCCCCCGAACCCCTCCCACCCGAGTCCCCAGATTTTCCTCAGGCATAACCCCCGGCACCTGGGAGCCTTCCCCAGGGACCCCCGCCTCCTCCACAGCTGCCCTTTCAGCACACTCCACCACAGGGACACCAGGAACGGGAACCTCATCACCCACCAAGCCCCTAGGGCCCAGCAAGCCCAGATCCCCCACCAACTGACCACCCACCCTGCACATCTGTAGCAACAGTCACAGCAGAGTCCCGACCGGCATCTCCAGATGCCTCAACCGATTTCCCAGTCAGATCCTTCTCAGGAATCCTCTTCAGCTTGACATAAGCAGCCCTTTCTCTCACCACACGCTTTGGCAGCCTTCCTGACGTCACTTCCGGTGCGCCATCCTCTCCCTCTGAAGCCTCTGAAGAGGACCGGAAGTCGTCATACCGCAACTCCACTGCTCCCTCCAATGAGAACTGCAGCACTCCACCAGCCTCCTCCTCCTCCACCCTGGAGCCCCAATCAGCCGACTGCTGACCAGGGGGGAGGGACTCCTGGCTTGCCGCCGGATCAGCATCTCCTTCATTACCTGGCGCCATTGCCAACTGAGAAACAACAGGAACATCCTGCACCTCCTTCCCCCTGGATGAAACATCAGAAAGCTCCTCCGCAGATGAGACCACCACCTCCGCACCTCTCACCACAGTTAAGTTCTTGCTTCTAGCCTCCTTAAAACGAGCTTCATGCTGGTATTTTTCACTTAATATGCCACTTTTTTTCTTTAAAGCAGCCACCATTTTAGACTGGAGGGCCACATCCTTAGCCGCAGCTTCCACCTGTGCATTCAAAGCCGGACGTTTGGACCTCCCAGCACGGTCACGGGAAGCACGGAGCCGCTTCAAATCCAAAGACATCCTCCCCAAAACAGCCTCCTCCTTTTCTATGGTACGTACCCGAGCCGAGACACGCTCCCGGTAGCTGCTGTAAGTCTCCCCTGTTTGCGGGCCCTTTCCCAGGTCCTCCACACCACATGCACCAGGACCGGTACTAAGGCCCTCAGGGGGCCTTCCACTGCTGGACCCAAGCCCAGGATCCTCCATCCTGCCTGGGCTGGGCAGGTCACTTTAGGCCCAGGCTCCAAGGGCCTGCACGGAAGTCCAGGAGCTCCCCAGCACACAACCTCCTCCACCAAAGCTGGAGCTGGAAATTTTTTATTGTCCAAAAAAATCTTGCAACCAAAAAACAAACATTACACACAAAATACAAACAAAACAAAAACAACCCTCACAACTACTAAACCACCAAACCCAACAACCACCCCCAAGGGTCTATGACCCAAAAATTACTGCAATACTCAACATACCAACAAAGGTATCAAACCCACCCTCCACACTTACAGAAGAAAAAGAAAAAAAAAAAAAAAAACCCCACAAAATTACAAAACTCCCCACATCACAAACCCCACCCAAAGGAAAAAAAACCCCGGGCCTCAATCACAAAAACCCTCCAGAACCATTACCCAACAAAAAGACATACCCAAATATGACCACAGAAAAGAAACAAACAAACCCTCACAAACGAGGAAAGCGTTTCCTCTCCTTCCCCTTACCCTTTCTAACAGCACCACTAACCCCCTTCCGAGACTCACCCAAACCCTCCTCCAACGGGGACTCCAGGTCACCCAACCCCCCATCACCCCCAGACAGAGACCCAAACCTGTTCCCCAAAGGGACATCTTCCATCACCAACGAGGAGACCGAGCCTGCCGGGGACAAGCCCGGCCCACCCTTCTCCCCCACCACGGACCACTCCCCCTCACTCAAAGCACCACCCTGCCCTCCCTGAACCACCTCCATACCCTCCAGTAAGACCCCCCTCCGCCCCCTTCTATGCCTAGAGGGAAGGGGGACCTGAGGAGCCAACACAGACACCTCCGCAACAGATGACACCACCCCCTCCCCTTCAGCAGCCTCCACCAACTCACTATCCTTCCGTAGCCCAGGGGCCAACAACTTCCCCCCAGGCACCCCTTGAGACCCCACCACAGGAACTTGCACCACCTGAGGCTCCACCACAGATACTTGCACATCCCGGACCCCCACCACATCACTCTGCACACTCCCTCCCGGAAGGGCCAAGCTGACCACACCCCCCCTTTCCACCATCAATTCTGCCTCCTCAGCATCCATGCGGTCCAACTCCGCCTCCTCAGCATCCATGCGGTCCAACTCCGCCTCCAACTCCCCCTCAGGCAAGTTCCGCATAGCCTCCGGGCAAGCACTATAAGAGTGACCTAACACCCCACATAGATTGCACCGAATCTCAGTGCAATCCCGAGCAAGGTGCCCAACCCCCTGACACAGGGAACACCTAATAACCAGGCAAGTGGCCGCAAAGTGCCCCTTGTCCCCACACCTATGACACACCCGTGGCTGCCCTGGGTAGAAAATGAGCATACGATCCCTCCCTAGAAAGGCAGAGGAGGGGATGTGCTGCAAAACATTCCCCTCAACCTTCAGCCTAACTGTAGCCGTCCAACCCCCGGTCCATATTTTCCTGTCATCCACAACTTTTGACAAAGACCCCAACACATCACAATACCTCCCTAGCCATACTACAATGTCTGAGGGAGGTATAGACTCATTTCGAACCAAGATGGTGATCTTTTTGACCACGTTCTGCCTTGATAACAAATTAGTGGACAAGCCCTCCCAAGCAACAGAGTGCACATAGGTCGACTCATACTTCTGCCAGAACAAGTCCAGCAGATCAGGTCTCATGAAGGAAAGATCGTACTCCCCTGTTCCCGCCGGAGCAATAAAGGCAAAGATATCTGCCGCCCGAAAGCCCATATCCAATATACGATCAATGACCTCCCTGCGACCCAACGGGGGGCCCACCCCAGTCCACTTCAACTGGACCACATTCCTCCTGGCCACATAAGCAGGTAAGTTTCCCCCCCTGGCCCTCATCGCAGGCCTAGCCTGCTCCTGTCCCCCCCTCACCACCGCAGAATAACTTAATACAGGCCTAGCCACAGATGGACCCACCCCCAAACCACCATCCCCAGACAGCCCCACAGGCTGCCCAACAACAGAAGCCACGACCTCTGAAGCACCCACCAAGGTCTGCCTCTGGGGACCCACAACAGAACTTCCCTTAACACCACCCTGGAAAACAGGTATAGACAATAACTCACCCTTAGAGGCCCCACCCACCTCCACCAAGGCCAACTGCGACCGAGGCTCAGTTAGGCAAACCTCAGAATCCCCAACACTCCCACCCTCCACACCTCCCAACACCTGTGGCCCCAAAGAAACATGTCCCATCCCACCACCACCAGCGTCATTGCCGCAAGATGTAGCAGAGTCCTGAACAGCCACCACCACAGACTCCTCCCCAGTCCTTCCCAGCATGTCCTCAGGTACCCTCTTCAACACCACACAAACCGACTCTTCCCGCACTACCGGCTTTACATGCCCGCGGGGAACAATGTCCATGACAATATCCTCCTCCTCTGGAACTTCCTCCGCAAACCGGAAGTGGTCCGGCCGTGGGTCCGCCTCCACTTCCGCCCGACACTGCAGCACTCCCACTGACTCCTCCTGCTCCACCCGAGTCCCCCAATCAGCCGCCCGCTGACCTGGAGGGAGGGACTCCTGGCTACATGCCTGAGTGGCGTTCCCCATATCAGCCGGCGCCATCTTGGAAAGCAAATCAGCCTGCTCAGTCAGCTCACCCTTCCTCTCCACCAGAGTCTCCGGGAAATCCTCCAAAGAAGGGCTGACATCCACTGGACCCCTGACTTGCGCCACACTCCGGAACCTTGCCTCACGGAAACGGGCCTCCTTAGAGTACTGCTCACGAAGTAACTCATATTTCTTTTTCAGAACCGCCACATGCCTTTCCTGAAGGGTCAACTTCAACACCATGGACTCCACCTCAACCTTCAAGGACCGCCGCCGGGTCCCACCAGCACGGTCCCGAGAAGACCGTAACTTCTGCAGCTCCACTTCCATTTTGGCTAACACCGCCTCCTCCTTTTCAATCGGCCGCATTCTGGCAGCCAACCTCTCCTGGTGAGAACCATAACCTTCCCCCTTCCCCGGGGCCATTCCCAGGTCCTCCACAGCAGGCACCTCCAGACCGGTACTAGGCCCCTCAGGGGGTCTCCCATAGCTGCACCCAAGCCCAGGATCCTCCATCCTGCCTGGGCTGGGCAGGTCACTCTAGGCCCAGGCTCCAAGGGCCTACACGGTAGTCCAGGAGCTCACAACCTCACAACCTTCCTCCCTGAGATTGGAGCTGGAAATTTTTTATTGCAACAAAAAATTCTTGCAACCAAAGAAACATAATACATACAAAAAAGAAAACAAATAGCAACCAGCACGTAAATACAAACCATACAGGTCATAAAGAAACTTTAGCAAAGGAATTTATAAAGTCCATTCCAAAAAAAGTCCATTATACCCCATAAAATTCTCACCTAAAGGAAACATTACATCCCATATGCAAAAATTAGAAAAACTCAAAGTCCCTCAAGAAAAGGACCAGAAGGGTCCCCCCACAACACAACCCCCCCTTCCAACCACCACCCACACAAACCCTAAATCCCCATAAAACTCACCCTACTAAACCAGCCTTCCTCAGCAGCAGACAAGCCCAAAACATAAACCATACCAAAACCAAGAAAGAGATCCCACACTCAACAGAAGGTCAAGCGATGGAGATCATCCGATTCGCCCAACCAAAACAAAAACCAGCAAAATCTAAGGGAGTGATCACACAGAAAGAAAAGGACAGAAACCCACCCAGAGATCAACAGGGCACCAACCCAGGCCTGATGTTCCTCCACACCTTCATCCAGACCCCGGGCCGCATCCTGTCTTTCTCAAGACCCCGAATTTTCCCAACCATACCCAGAATATCGTGCACCACCACCATGACAGGAAGGACTTTTTGACGAAGGGATACCTGACACCGTGCATTCCACGTGAAATACCGGACCACTAAACTAACTAAAAAAAGTGTACTCAACTCAAAATCCAGATGCCGCTCAAACGCCCCATATACCCACTCTGCATAAGACATGCAGCTTAGGAAAGGGATGCCCAGGGCACCCTCCACACCTTTATAAACCTCTATGTTGAAGGGGCACTGAAGCAAGAAGTGGTCCATAGTTTCCACCTCACCCCCACACTCCGCCCTCGGACAACCACGGTCATCCAGAGAGCGGTACTTCAGGTTCCCCCTCACATACAGTCTGCCATGGAAAGCAAGCCAGGCCTGATCCCGAAACTTCAAGGGGATCCTCTCAAGATTTATCAACTTCAGACCCTCCCTCAAAAAATGGCCTGGGCAATCCCTCAAGGCCAGCGGAGCGTGGAAAGCCGTAGCCACAATACTCTCCCTGAGACTTCTCCCAGGAAGGGACCTGACTTCCTCGGCCGTCATACACCACCGCCGCAAAATTTTCAGGCTCGGGGCAACATAAACCGGGAGCTCACCATGCCTGACCCTCAGGCTTCTCACTGGCCCGCCTCTCATCCAGCCATCAAGAAAAGGTCTAAACCAGGACAGAAAAAAACCTACCCAACCAGGCGGTTCCTCACTTAGCATTTTACCAAAATTATGTTTTATAAACATCACTGAGAAAAAAACAACCGGGTTGACCATACCTAAGCCACCCTCCCGCCTGGAGAGGTAGGTAACATTCCGCTTCACGAGGTTCAGCCTGTTTCCCCATAACAACTGGAAGAAACAGCTGTAGACCCTTGTGTAAAGAGATACCGGCAACAGGCAGACATAGCTGACATACAAAAGAACTGGAATCAAGTAAGTCTTTATCAGGTCGACCCTTTCCCTCAAGGAGAGCCGCCACCCCTTCCAACATCTCATCTTGGCCTCAGCATCTGACAACCTGGATTCCCAATTTGACCGGCCATAATCACCGGGGCCAAATGTGATGCCCAAAACTTTTATCACTGACTGGGGCTCTGAGAAAATGTCCGGGAGTGAGAAGCTCTCACCATCTCTACCCATCCAGAAAACTTCACACTTGTCACGATTGACTCTGGAGCCAGACGCCTCCGCATACTGCTCTATCTCCGAGACCACCACCTGAGCCTCCTCCGCCCCGGAGATAAAGACAGAAACGTCATCGGCGTAGGCTACAACCCTCACAGGTGGCACGCCAGGAGCACCCGCCGACACCCCCGCCAACACCCCTCCATCTAACCTCCTTATGAAAGGGTCGATAGCAAAGGCGTACAGCAGAGGGCTCAACGGACACCCCTGACGCACCCCCGAGCTAACCTCAAAAGGTTGCCCAACCCAACCATTCACAAGCATGAAGCTCTCCGCCCCTCTATACAAGGTCTTCAACCAGCCAATAAACACCATATCCAGTCCATATCGACCAAGAAGAGACCAGAGGTACTCATGATCCACCCGGTCAAAGGCTTTAGCTTGATCCAGAGTCAACAGGTACTTCCCAACGCCATCAGCCCTGCACCGCTCCAAAACCTCCCGGACAGCTAACACCGCTGACAACGTACTTCTGCCCTGGACCGAGCAGTGCTGATGACCCGAGAGCAACTCTCCCGCCACTGACGACAAGCGCCAGAAAAGAATATTTGCCAGAATCTTTCTATCAACGTTGAGCAGGCTAATGGGGCGCCAATTCTCAATGGTTGAAGGATCCTTCCCTTTTGACAGCAAAATTACCGCCGAAACTCTCATGGAGGGAGGAAGAGAACCTTCCTCAAGACAGCTATTAAACACCTCCACAAGACGAGGCGCCATGCAAGACTTAAAGGTTTTAAAGAACTCTGCCGTCAACCCATCTGGCCCGGGTGTTTTCTTAATGGTCAGACTATCGATCGCTCTGGACACCTCTTCGACAGTAATCTCCCCCGTCAAACTCGCGGACGGAACATTATTTCCCAACCCTGGAGTAGCCTCCAAGAAACTGACCATCCGATCCCGATCAAGGCGTTTCTCCTGTAAAAGATCTCGAAAGAAGTCCCTAGAGACCTCCAGAATCCCTGCCCTGGACTTTGTCAGGGAACCCGTACTATCCCGTAGGCCGTTGATCGTTTTAACCGCTACACCCCGCTTGCAGTTCTGGTAGGGATCGGGCGAATGGTACTTCCCATAATCCCTCTCCAGAACCAAGGAGGCATGCCGATCATACTGATGTTTCCTCAGGAGAAACTTCACCTCCGAGATTGCCCCAGAATCTCCACCCTCTGAGATAAGATGGTCAAGTTTCCTTCTCAACCGCTGGTAGGCAATATATTTATCAAACTGCTTTTTCTTACCTAGGGCCTTGAAAAACATGGCAATCCGCCCTTTAGTGAGCTCCCACCATTCGAGTTTACTGCCGCAGAACTCCAGGACAGTCTCCTGAGCCCGGAAAAAATCCTCAAAGGATCGTCTTACCTTCTCACAATCCAGCAGGGTCGAATTCAGCCTCCAAACACCCCTCCCCTTTAGCGGTGTATCTGAAACATTCAAGGACATAGTAAGCAAAAGGTGATCAGAGAACTCCACCGCTCGACACTCAGGTGCCGAGAAGGCAGAATCCTCCTTTAAAAAAAACCTATCTATCCTACTCTCACTGCTACCTCTCCTAAAAGTGAACCCCGTGCTGCCCGGGTCACTCTTAATTAGAGCGTCCACCAGGCCTGCTTCCCTGACTATCGAGTTCAAAAAAATACTATCATATCCCAACCTGTCAGTGGAGCCTTTCCTGTCCTTGGGCCTAGTGACGGTGTTGAAATCACCTCCAAAGACAATACGGCGGGACGTAAAAAGGAAGGGCTTTATCCTTCTGAAGAGGCCTTTCCTCTCCCACTTGGACTGCGGCCCATAAACATTAATAAGCCGCAGCTCCTGCCCCCCCAAAAGGACGTCCAGCACCAGACATCTTCCGATCTCCACCTCGATTACCCGCCTGCACGTTACCATACCGGAAAAAAGAACCGCAACCCCGCTGTAAGGCTCGGCCGCAAGAGACCAATACGAGGGGCCACACCTCCACTCCTTTTTGGCCAGATGTAAATCAGCCAAGCTGGTCAACCTGGTCTCTTGCAAAAACAAAACATCAGCTTCAATCCTACTGAGCAAAACTAAGGCCATTTCACGAGCACTTACTGATCTTAAACTGGCAACATTAATAGTCGCCAGCTTTATCGGGGTGGGAACTGCCATCAAGATAATCGAGTAAGGCGCTTTTTCCCCTTTCTCTTGACCTTCTTAGCGAGATCCCTGTCCCTCTTCTGGGACGTCCCTACCCCCTCCTCCATCGGGGAACCGGGGTCACTAGACACACCCCCATCATCCCCCGACAAAGTCCCAAACGAATTATTTGAAGCCAGATCATCCACCTCTACGGATGAGACTGACCCTGCTGAGGAAAGGACTGGCCTGCCCCCACCCTTACCTTTAATGACAGACCACCCCTCCTCCCCCTCACCCAAAACAACCCCCTGCACAGATGAGGGGGCCACCTGAACCTTCCGAGCACCAACCCTCCCTTCCGCCCTAGCCCTTCTAGCGGGCAACAAAACTGGAGGGGCTAGAATCCCAGACTTTCCACCCACCTCCACCACCCCCGCCCCTTTAGCAGCCTCCACCAAAACCTCCTTCTTCCTAACCACCCTCTCCCTAGGGGCCAACGGAACATCCTGCTCCCGAACCTCCCGAACAGACTCCAACTGGGTCTCTTCCACCACCCCTCCCCCCTCCACCCCAAGGGCACTAGTTTGCGCCCCCTCCACAGAATGCGCCGCCTCCTCCGCCTCAACCCTATCCAACTCTGCCACCAACTCCTCATCGGGTAAATTACGCATGGCCTCAGGACACGCACTATAGGAGTGCCCCATTACCCCACAAAGATTACACCTTATCTGAACGCATTCGCGTGCCCAGTGCCCCACCTCCTGACAGAGGGAGCACCTGAGTACCGGACACGTAGCCGCAAAATGCCCCTTAGCTCCACAGCGATGACACACCCGAGGCTGTCCCGGATAAAAAATAATCAATCTATCTCTCCCCAAAAAGGCCGAAGATGGAATATGTACCAATGCGTGCCCCGCGGGCCTTAAACGAACCGTCGCATTCCAACCCCCCGTCCAAATTTTCCTCTCATCGAGAATTTTAACCAACGGGCCCAAGACGTCACAATGACGGTTCAGCCAAACTGTGATGTCAGATGCTGGAACCGACTCATTTCTAACTAAAATAGTAATTTTTTTCACTGGGCTCTGCCGCGACAGTAGCCTAGGGGTCAAACCCGCCCACCTGGGATTCGCCACATACACCGACTCATACCTGTGCCAGAACATCTCTAGCAGCTCGGATCTCATAAAGGAGAGATCATATTCCCCTGTGCCTACTGGTGCAATGAAAGCAAAAATGTCTGCGGCCTTAAATCCCATTTCTAACACTCTATCCACCACCTCCTTGCGACTCAAGGCAGGGCCCTCCCCTGTCCACTTCATCTGTACCACATTACGCCGCACTGCAGAGGTGGGCAGATTCCCCGGGTTAGGCCTCAGAGACCTGGCTGGCCCTCCCTGCCCCCTTACTGCAGCAGAATAACTCAGTGGCGCACCTGTCACCACAGGCACATCCAGGGGAGCCCCTCCAACAACATTCCCAGCCACCGGAAGTGCCGGACACCCAACTTCCGGACCGGATCCAACCAGCTGCAAACTATGCCCTGCACCGCCCGCTAAGTTAGCCCCATCAATCAGCGCTCCCGACACAGGGCCCGCCGGACCCACCTCCACCATAGAAACCGCCCCTACTACCGCAGGACCAACACCTGCAGACTGCATAGCCGGCCCAGCCTTTTCCACATGGCCAGAGGTACCCCCCCCACCCTCCATCAACCCCACACGAAAATCAGAGCCAGAAAAGTTCACATTAACAGTCCCAGAGTCTCTCACCGGATCTTCAGGCACCGCCTCGCCCTCCAGGTCAGGCAGACGCTGCAGCCTGACAAACACCGCTTTCTCCCGCAGCACTGGCTTAGCAGGCCTGCGGGGCATAGTATCTGACACTCCCTCCTCCACAGCCGAGCCATCAGAGGCAAACCGGAAGTGCCCACTCTGGAGACACTCTTCCACTTCCGGCCGGAACTGCAGGGTGCCCACTGACTCCTCCTCCTCAGCCCGAGTACCCCAATCGGCTTGCCGCTGCCCAGGGGGGAGGGACTCCTGGCTCCCAGCCACGCTGGCGTCCTCCATAACACTCGGCGCCATCTTGACTCCAGCATGTGCTGCCTGCTCCTCCACCTTTGCTTGTGGTGAATCCTCCATAGAGGCAACCTTCTCCACCAGACCACCACCAGCAGGCCTAGCACCGATCCTTTCCGAGCGAAAACGGGCCTCATTCGCATATTTCTCCGCCAAAATGCCACTTTTCCTTTTAAGGGCTTGAACATGCCTTTCTTGGGCCAGTATCCTCCGTTCCAGGACCTCCACCTCCTCCATTAGAGGCTGACGCCTGGCGCTGTTGGCCCGATCTCGCGCCGCCCTGAGCCTCCGGAGCTCAAGCTGCAGCTTGGCCAAGGTGGTCTCCTCCTTATCAACCGCACGCACACGGGCCGCCATCCGCTCCCTATAGGAGGCATAGTTTTCCCCCCTCTTTGGGGCCGCTCCCAGGTCCTCCACCAAAGGCGGTCCAGGACCGGTACTAGGCCCCTCAGGGGGCCTTCCACTGCTGGACCCAAGCCCAGGATCCTCCATCCTGCCTGGGCTAGGCAGGTCACTTTAGGCCCAGGCTCCAAGGGCCTGCACGGTAGTCCAGGAGCTCACAACCTCACAACCTTCCTCCCTGAGATTGGAGCTGGAAATTTTTATTGTCCAAAAAATCTTGCAACCAAAGAACAAAACATTTCATACAAAAAATAAACAAAACAAAACAAAAACAAAAACAACCCTCATAACTACTAAAACACCAAACCCAACCACCCCCAAGGGTCCATGACCCAAAAATCACTACAATTCACAACATACCGACAAAAGTATCAAACCCCAAAACTCCCACATCCCAAACACCACCCAAAGGAAAAAACCCCCGGGCCTCAATCACAAGAACCCCCCAAAATTATTACCCAACACAGAAAAAGAAACAAAACCTCACAAACGAGGAAACCGTTTCCTCGCCTTCCCCTTACCCTTTTTACCAGAACCACTAACCCCCTTCCGAAACTCACCCTCACCCTCCACCAACGAAGACTTCAAACCACCCAACCCCCCATCACCCCCGGACAAAGACTCAAACCCATTCCCCAGAGGGACATCCTCCATCACCAAAGAGGAGACTGAGCCTGCTGAAGACAAGCCCGGCCCACCCTTCTTCTCCACCACAGACCACTCCCCCTCACTCAAAACACCACCCTCCCTCCGCCCCCTCCTACGCCTAGAGGGAAGGGGGACCTGAGGAGCCAACACAGACACCTCCGCAACCGATGACTCCACTCTCTCCCTTTCAACAGACTCCACCAACTCACTATCCTTCCGTAGCCCGGAGGCCAACAACTTCCCCCCAGGCTCCCCTTGAGACCTCACCACAGAAACTTGCACCACCTGCGGCTCCACTACGGGAGCTCGCACTACCTGAGGCTCCAGCTCAACAACTTGCACGTCCCGGACCCCCACCACTTCACTCTGCACACTCCCTCCCGGAAGGGCCAAGCTGACCACACCCCCTCTTTCCACCATCAAATCCGCCTCCTCAGCATCCATACGATCTAACTCCGCCTCCAACTCCCCCTCAGGCAAGTTCCGCAAAGCTTCCGGGCAAGCACTATAGGAGTGACCTAACACCCCACATAGATTGCACCGAATTTCAGTGCAATCCCGAGCAAAGTGCCCAACCCCCTGACACAGGGAACACTTCATGACCAAACAAGTGGCCGCAAAGTGCCCCTTGTCCCCACACCTATGACACACCCGCGGCTGCCCTGGATAAAAAATAAGCATACGGTCCCTCCCTAAAAAAGCAGAAGACAGGGGATATGCTGCAAAACATTCCCCTCAACCTTCAGCCTAACTGTTGCTGTCCAACCCCCGGTCCATATCATCCTGTCATCAACCACTTTCGACAAGGACCCCAACACATCACAATACCTCCCTAGCCATACCACAATGTCTGATGGAGGTATAGACTCATTACGGACCAAGATAGTGATCTTCTTGACCACATTCTGTCTTGACAACAGCTTCGTGGACAAGCCCTCCCAAGCAACAGAATGCACATAAGTGGATTCATACTTCTGCCAAAAAAGATCCAGCAGATCAGGTCTCATAAAGGACAGGTCGTACTCCCCTTTTCCTGCTGGAGCAATAAAGGCGAAAATATCCGCCGCCCGAAAACCCATATCCAGTACACGGTCAATAACCTCCCTACGACCCAACGGGGGGCCCACCCCAGTCCACTTTAACTGGACCACATTCCTCCTAGCCACATAAGCAGGTAAGTTACCCCCCCTGGCCCTCAACGCAGGCCTAGCCTGCTCCTGTCCCCCCCTCACCACCGCAGAATAACTTAAAACCGGTCTAGCCACAGAAGGGCCCACCCCCAAACCACCATCCCCAGACAACTCCACAGGCTGCCCAGCAACAGAAACCTCGGCCACTGAAGCACCCACCAAGGTCTGCCTCTGGGAACCCACAATAGAACCCCCCTTAACACCACCCTGAGAAACAGACATAGGCAATGACTCAGCCTTAGAAGCCCCACCCACCTCCACCAAGGCCAACTGCGACTGAGGCTCAGTCAGACAGACCTCAGAATCCACAACACTCCCACCCTCCACTCCTCCCAACACTTGTGGCCCCAAAGAAACATGACCCATCCCACCACCACCTGTGTCCTTGCCGCATGATGCAGCAGAGTCCTGAACAACCACCACCACAGACCCCTCCCCAGTCCTTCCCTGCAAGTCCTCAGGTACCTTCTCCAATACCGCACAAACCGACTCTTCCTGTCCCACCGGCTTTACCGGCCCGCTGGGAACAATGTCCATAACAGTATCCACCTCCTCTGGAACTTCCTCAAACCGGAAGTGACCCGGCCGCGGGTCCGCCCCCACTTCCGCCCGACACTGCAGCACTCCCACTGACTCCTCCTGCTCCATCCGAGTCCCCCAATCAGCCGCCTGCTGACCTGGAGGGAGGGACTCCTGACTACATGCCTGAATGGCATTCTCCATATCAACCAGCGCCATCTTGGAAGACAAATCAGCCTGCCCAGTCAGCTCATCCTTCCTCTCCACCAGAATCACCGGGAAATCCTCCAAAGAAGGGCTGACATCCACTGGACCCTTGACTTGCGCCTCACACCGGAGCTTTGCCTCACGGAAACGGGCCTCCTTAGAGTACTGCTCACTGAGTAACATGTATTTCTTTTGCAGGACCGCTACATGCCTCTCCTGATGGGTCAACTTTAACACCATGGCCTCCACATCCAACTTCAAGGACCGCCGCCGGATCCCACCAGCACGGTCCCGAGAAGACCGCAACTTTTGCAAATCCACCTCCATCTTGGCCAACACCGCCTCCTCCTTCTCAATTGCCCGCATTCTGGCAGCCAACCGCACCCGGTGAGAACCATAACCTTCCCCCATCCCCGGGGCCATTCCCAGGTCCTCCACAGCAGGCACCTCCAGACCGGTACTAGGCCCCTCAGGGGGTCTCCCATAGCTGCACCCAAGCCCAGGATCCTCCATCCTGCCTGGGCTGGGCAGGTCACTCTAGGCCCAGGCTCCAAGGGCCTGCACGGTAATCCAGGGAGCTCCCCAGCACACAACCTCCTCCACCAAAGCTGGAGCTGGAGGTATTTTTTATTTTAAAAACTACTGCTTTCATTTAGCACATGTCATTCATTAAATTTACAAAATTATATCATAATTATTGATTATATACAAAGAATTAAATGTGCTTTTCTAAAACTTTTTTCCTTCTATAAATACCTTTTGGCGTTTTTACAGCCTTTTTACTAATCAAATTACTAGTTATTTTTAGATAAAATATAGACTATATACAGTCTTACCACCTAGACGGGCGTTTTTACAGCCCTTTTACTGTACAAGGCTGCAAATGCTTACCTTTTGACAAAAAAAAATTTTTTTTTTACTTTTACTCGTCTACCTAGGCCAAGGCAGAGCATATAAGCCATTAGATATTTGCAGCCCCATTTAAAAAATAGAGAGTGCAAAATCTAGGGGAGTGGAAGAATGGGTGGCCTAGCAGAGCAAGCAGAATATAGTAAGCAAGAGATTAAGCTAAGCAAGCCCCAAAAGGGGCAGCGTTGGTACCTTTAAGGAGGCTGGAAGTGAAAACCCCTCCATAAATGGGCACTCCTTTCCGGCCCAACCCTGCTCCTTTCCAAGTGAAGCACCTTATGCAGCTCACTAAGTGTGTCTCTCACTACCTCCTGGACAGGCAGGATTTTGTCCCTAGTGGACAAAAGACAGCGGGCGTGCCAAGTGAAGAAAAGCGTGACTATACTGACTAGATAAAGTGTAGGCAACTCAAACCCCTCCCTCACTCTGAAGTTGCCGTACACCCGCTCGGGAAGAGACAGAGAGGAGAAGCGGGGATAGCCAATGGCATCCCCTACTCCCCTGTGAACCTCCGCATTGAAAGGGCACTGGACCATAAAATGGTCCATGGTCTCCAGTGCCCCCCCACATTCCGGTCGAGGACAGCCTCTGTCCTCTAGGTTTCTATATTTCAGGTTCGCACGGACGTAAAGTCTTCCATGGAAAGACCTCCATGCGAGATCCTGAAATTTCTGGGGAATTCTTTTAGAATTCAGGAGGGCTAGCCCCTCCCTGAGGACGCTGTCCGGGCAGTCTTTCAAGGCCAGCGGCTTTAAAATGTCCGAAGCCATGATCCTCTGGTATAGCTCTCGCCGACCAGTGGACCCTACCTCCAGGGCAGTTATGCGCCACCGCCTCAGTACCTTTGAAGCCTGTGGGACGTAGGATGGGAGGCAGCGATGTGCTCTTCTCAGATCACCAGGCCTGCCTCCCCCTTCCCATTCATCCAAGAACAGCAGTAGCCAGTCCTTGCACGAACGTTCCCACAGAGAGGGCTCGTCCTTAAAGATGGACTGCAAGTTGTTTTTGATGAAAATGGTAGTGTAAAACACTACTGGGTTGACCATGTCCAACCCGCCTAGCTCTCTCCGTAGGTACGTGACCTCCCTCTTGATGAGATTAAGTCTGTTTCCCCACAGTAGCAGGAAAAACAGACTATAGATCCGTGCATAGAGGGGTGCTGGCAAAAGACAAACATAGCTGACAAATAAAAATTCAGGCAGCAGGTAGGTTTTGACGAGGCTCACCCTTTCCCTTAGGGACAGCTTCCAGCCTTTCCAGGCTGACACTTTCCGGGTGGCATCCTCCAGTCTGCGCTCCCAATTTCGTGCGGGGTAATCCCCAGGGCCGAAAAGGATGCCAAGGATCTTAATTTCCGGTTGAGGCTTGGGGAAAGCGTCCGGGAGGGGAAATTCCTCACCCTCCTTCCCCATCCAAAAAGCTTCACTCTTGTTCCAGTTCACTAGTGAACCGGACGCCTCCGAGTAGTCCCGAATCTGTGTCTCCACAAATCGGGCCTCCTCCCCGCTTGACACCACTACGGAGACGTCGTCCGCGTAGGCCACCGCTTTCACCGCCGGGCTGCCACAGGGGCCCATTGAGACCCCCCTCAAACGCCCGCAGTCGAGCCTTCGGATGAAGGGATCGACTGCAAAAACGTACAGAAGAGGGCTCAAGGGGCACCCCTGCCTAACGCCGGAGCCCACGGGGAAAGAGGGGCCCACCCAGCCGTTGACAAGAGGGAAGCTCACCGCCTCCCTGTACAAAGCACGGAGCCAATCGATGAACCGTTCCGGCAGACCGTATCTCACCAGGAGAAGCCACAGGTAATCGTGGTTTACCCTGTCAAAAGCCTGTGCCTGATCTAAAGCCAGCAGGTACTGTGTGTCCTCTCCAGCCCTGCACCTTTCCACAGCCTCCCGGACGCAAAGGACGGCACTAAAGGTGCCTCGGCCGGGAATTGCGCAGTGCTGTGCCGCAGACAGTACCCCATCAGCCACAGCTGACAGACGTACGAAAAGGATCTTGGCCAACACCTTTCTATCTGTGTTGAGAAGGGCGATGGGACGCCAATTCTCCACCACAGACGGATCTTTCCCCTTTGACAGAAGGATTAGGGCCGACCTTCTCATTGAGGGAGGCAGCAGGCCCTTGGCCAAACATGCGTTGAAGACCTCCGTCAAGTGAGGAGCCAACAGACTCTTAAAGGTTTTATAAAATTCGGCCGAGAGCCCGTCGGGTCCCGGCGTCTTTTTGGATGACAACGAGTCAATGGCCTGCTCTACTTCCGCCACTGAAATCCTCTCTGTCAAAGAGTCGGGAGAGTCAGACATCGCCGGCAGCGGTGTCTCGTCAAGGAAACGTCTGGCTTTCTCCATGTCTAAGTGCTTCCGCTCCAGGATGCCCGAAAAGTGGTCTCTGACCACACCAAGAATTCCCGGCCTGGACCGGACCAGGACTCCCGAAGTGTCGATCAGGCCGTGTATGACCTTCGAACTCGTCGCCTCACCGCAGTTCTTGTAAGGGTCCGGGGAGTTAAACTTCCCGTAGTCCCTCTCGAGAACGAGGGAGGCGAGACGGTCATACTGGCACTCCCTTAGTTGAAGCCTTAGAGTGGATATCTGCTCTTGGGAGCCTCCCGAGGACACCAGGCGGTCTAGCTGCCTTCGCAGCCCCAGGTAGGCTCGGTACTTTGAGACTGCCCTGTATTTTGAGACCCCACGGAAAAAGCCCTCAGATCTCTTCTTCACTGCTTCCCACCATTCGAGGCGGGAGCAGCCGCTCTCAAGGAGCGAGGCCTGATCCGTGTAGAAGGCCTCAAAGGCTTCCCTAACAGCAGAGTCCTCCAGTAGCGTCACGTTCAGACGCCACAAGCCCCGCCCTTTCTGAGGGGTCTCGGCAACATTCAGAGTGACGGATAGCAAAACGTGATCGGAGAACTCTACCGTTTGTAGCACAGGGCCCACAAAAACAGAGTCCCCCTTCAAAAAAAACCTATCTAGTCTACTCTTACAACTACCTCTGGCGTATGTGAAGCCGGTGAGGTTGGGGAAGTGTCGAACGTGCACATCCACCAAGCCGGACTCCCTGACTATGCTGTTCAGAAAGATGCTATCGTATCCCAGGGGGCCTCCGGCACCTGCCCTGTCCTTCGGCCTAGTGATGGTGTTAAAATCACCGCCGAAGACCACCTGCTGGGACGTAAAAAGATAGGGCTTGACTGCCGTGAGGAGGCTCTTCCTCGCCCTCTTGGACTGAGGGCCGTAGAAATTTATAAGGCGAAGGGATTGCCCCCTCACGACAGCGTCTACCACCAAACATCTGCCGACTTCCACCTCAACCACTCGTCGGCATGCCACCGAACCGGTCTTAAAAAGGACCGCAACTCCACTACAGGGCTCGGCCGCAAGAGACCAGAGGGAGGGCCCATACCTCCACTCCCTCTTTGCTAGGTGCATCTCCGCCACAGATGCTAGCCAGGTCTCTTGCAAAAACAAAATATCAGCTTCAACTCGGCTGAGAAAATCAAAGGCCATGTAGCGAGCCGCCGTAGACTTGCCCTCCAATAGATCCTCGTTAAAGGATTTAAAGTGTACTCATTCCAATTACAGGGCCTCGAAAGAGTCCTGTATTGTTATTTTTCGTCACTACCTCCCCGAGTCGGGAGTGGGTAATTTGCGCGCCTGCTGCCTTCCTTGGATGTGGTAGCCGTTTCTCAGGCTCCCTCTCCAGAATCGAACCCTGATTCCCCGTTACCCGTGGTCACCATGGTAGGCGCAGAAAGATCCAACTACGAGCTTTTTAATTGCAGCAACTTTAATATACGCTATTGGAGCTGGAAATTTTTTTATTATTAAAACTACTACCATACGTTTACAAACTTACAAAGGGAAAGTAAATTTAACTCGCAAAACTTTTGCACCAGGTGTAGCCATACAGATATACATACTGAAAGTGTCATGCACGGGCCTGCATACAAACCAGGCGTTTTTACAGCCTATTATACCACACAGGCAAACACTGTGCATGCTCACATCACTGCATTACATACGCAAGCAGATTTAACTTAAACACTATATACAATCAGGAAACTGGAACAAAGGCCTCGTGACCCCCCAAGAGGCCATTTCTAGCCCCCCACCGAGCCCATCTACAATAGGCGTAGCCACTTGCCACTCACTACAACAAGCTATAAGGCCATGCACCAGCCTGTACACAAACCTGGGTGGTTTTACAACCCCCTTACCACACAGGCCTGACTTCGTGCACACCCACAGCAATATCATAGGTAGCGGAATTCCCAACTTAACCTAACATATGTTAAAGATCTAAAACTAAGGCTCCGGGACCCCAAGAGGCCATTTCTAGCCTCCTTAGGAGCCCCTCGAGCCCTTATACCACGAACATAATACATAACAGAAAACCTGTAAGGCAAGGCATGCAAGATGGAAAATGTCTGCAACCCTCCTTCAAACTATATCAACAGCAAAAACTAGGGGGAAGTGTCAGGATAGAAACCCATCACCCGGAGGGGCAGGACTGGATCCCTAAGGAGGCTGGAAGCGGAAACCCCTCCATAAACGGGCACACCTCTTGGGTCCAATCCTGTCCCTCTCAAGACCCCTTACCTTCACCAGTTCTGCAAAAAATGTCTCCTACCACCTCGCGGACAGGCAGGGGTTTGCCCCTAGTGGACACCAAACACCGGGCATGCCACGTGTAATAAAGAACTACCATACTGACTAAATAAAGTGAGGACAACTCAAAACCCTTCCTCACCCTAAAGTCACCATAGACCCTCTCAGGATACGACAGGGAAGGGAAACGGGGATAACCTATAGCTTCCCCTATCCCCTTGTGAACCTCCATGTTGAAAGGGCACTGGACCAAAAATGTCAGCTTCAATACAGCTGAGAAAATTAAAGGCCATAAAGCGAGCCGCTGTAGATTGAATGCTCGCGACATTAATGGTCGCGAGCCGTAATGGAGCGGGTACCGCCATCTTTAGCGATTGAAGTGGTCATGCCTTGCTTTACTCCATATAAGTCAAGTCCTCTTCCGACTCAGAGGACAAAACCTCAAACTTCTTCAGAAGGAAAAGGGAACCTCTTCCCAGACTGGAGTCACCTGCAACTTTTTTAGTTTTAAGTTTAAGAGACTTCCTTTTCTTTTTTTTCTTGGTTTCCCACTCACCACCCACAGCCCCGCCCTCACCCTCCAAGGGACTGCTAACAACCCTCGCCGGCCCCCTCCTGGGACGCTTAGAAGCCCCCAGGCTGGAGTCACGAGGACCTGACCTCATCACTAAACTTGCACCAACTCGGGGGCCTACCCCCCGAGGATCAAGAGGCCTAGCCTCCCGAGGCCCCCCATCACTCCTCGCACCCCCAGGTTAGGGGGATGTTTTCTGGGAGCGAGGGGAAAGGGAAAGCAAGGGCTGCGGGGAGGGGGAGACAAGGGAGGAACGAGGGGGGGGGAGAGGACCGAGGTAGTGCCAAAAGCACCCCCCGAGGAAGGGGCAAAGAAATCTGCGCAGGGCTAGAGGAAGGAGCCAGTTCTGCACCTTTGGCCAAAATCCCCACCTCCCCCCTTTTGGAACGCCTCGGGGCCGGAACTGGAGGCACACCAGGCAGCACCCGCACCTCCTGCTGGTTCTCCACCTGTTGTACCACACTCCCACCCTGGGCATCTGCCACCGCCAGCTTCCTCCTCTCCATACGCCTTAACTGAGATGGCATCTTCTTCCTGACCACTGGGTCCGTACCGCTTGTAGAAGCCACCTCTGACACACCCACCGAGGCCTCACTCGCTTGCCCTCCCGCCAACCCAGAAGTATACCCCCTGAAGGCTTTGGGGCACCTGCTGAAGGGATGGCCCATCTCCCCACACAAATTGCAGCAGATGAGGTGGCAACCATCTGCCTGGTGACCCACCCCATTGCATCTGATGCAGTGGGCCATCGTGCAGTCCGCACTGAAGTTCGTGGGGCTCCCACACTTAAAGCAGAGGTGGGGCTGCCCAGGATAAAAGACCAGTATCCTGTCCCGCCCAATGAAGGCACTGGCCGGCATTTGTGCCACCGTATGCCCCCTCCTTTCCAGTTTCACCCTGGCAGTCCACGCTCCCGTCCAGATGCCCCTCTCGTCATGACTTTTTTCTAGGCCAGATTGTAGTTGACCATACCTCCCCAACCAAGTCGCGATGTCTTCTGGAGGGAGGGACTCATTGCAGACAAGAACCGTGACGTTCTTTACCTCCTCCTGGCGAGACAGGGCAACCACCCTAAAATCCTTCCATTTCTCCTGCCCCCTCACCACCTCGTACCATGAAAAGAAAAGCTCCATCACCAATGGGGTGACAAAACTAATATCAAACTCCACGGTGTTATTCAGATGTATGACAGCGAAGATTTCCGCCACTCTGAACCCAAGATCCAGGACCATGTCCACCACATGTCCCCTGCTGGGGCACTGACCTGACCCCTGAAATTTCAACTGTACGACATTTCGTCGCCTACGTTCCGGACCCCCAATACCCCTGGACCAGGTATTCCCACCCTGACCCTGTCCCCCGGGGGGCTCTCGGAAAGCCTGTGCACCATGCTGGCTATAAAAATGACCCAGCCTGACCTGCGCCCCTGCCACCTTGGCAAAGGTCTTCCCCTCTTTAAGTGCCGACAGTAGACAGACCTCCTGTGCCATATCCAACGCCTTGGGGGGTATCACCGGCTGACCTGCCTCACGCAACACCCCTGGAGCACCGGAGGGTTCCACCACCCCTGTACAGGACACTGCCACTGGTGCCTGGCTGGGCTCAATCCCCAAGGCCCTTGCTCTCATCTCCCTATGCAGGTCACCGAAGGGGTCCACCAACTCAGCAAGAACCCCTGCATTCTCCGCCAAGGGCCCCCACTCAACAGGCCACCCAGACTCGGACACTTCCACCTGCGCCTCACCCGTGTCCATGCTGGCCTCCTCCATCTCCACTACCACCAGTTGGGGCTCCTCCAATTGCTTAATGAAGGATAAGGCCGGGCAGTCCACATGGAGAGGTCCCATAGAACAGTCCCCCCACGCAACCCCCGCCTGAGCCCCTGGCAGACTCTCAGCAGCGGTCAGTGTCCCATTGATCATAGGTACAACCTCAGCATCTTTTAACAGAGTCCTTACAGAACCTGCAACATCTTCCGGCCGTGTCACCAAGCCTGGCATGTCCACTTCCTGTGTCACAGGGTTTGCGGCCAAAAAGATGGTATCTGTGGCTGCAGTACCGCCTGTGGCCACCGCACTCTCCTCCAGGTTGGACGTCACTTCCGGGTCAGCGGCCGCCACAGACTCCGCCCCCTGCCCCGACCGGAAGTGACGCAAGACGCCCACCGCGGGCGCCATCTTGTTTACAGATAAACGGCCATCCACAGCTAGTTCTTTCACAACCCGACATTCCCGGTTCCCTTACTACCAGGGAAGACAGGGGAATAACAGCACAGGCCGCCATGCTGTCCAGCCTGCCCTGTTCCTCCCTACCAGCCACCAAACCTTCACCCCCAGGTGGGCTCTTGGACAAAGATTCTCTGCTGGAAACGGCCTCCATGGGTAAGATTTCCATTGTTTTTTTCCCTGCCCTTGCATCCACGGACACCCTGGGCAGTAGGACCATGGGGGTTCTCACCACCCCTGCTGACACTTTCACAATAGGTTTCACTGCTGGGGTATCCACCACCCCTCCTGAGGTGGGTGTGTTGCCAGTTTCTCTGGGGCCCCTTGAGCACTCGGTACTGACTTTGCCTTTCCCTTGACACTCTTTTTTTTTTTCTTTGCTGTTTTGGGGACACACTACCTGACTGGACACAGGGGCCTATTGGGGTATCCACCATCCCTGGTGCATCAGCTGTGGAGGCTGTTCCCTCAGGGGGAGCCTGAAAAGCTGAAGCCGCAGGGGGTCCCACCACCCCTGATGCTGCAACTGCAAATGTTTTTTTCTGCCCTAAGTCAGGGCAGGCCCCCCCCCCCCCCCCGGCACACCAGTTGTGCTGTCCATTTCCAGCTCTGCAGCTAAGCTGGCCTCAACTGAAACTTTAGAGGGTGCCACCATCCTTTGTACAGACACACCGACATCCGTAACTGAGCAGGCCTTCTTTCCATCAGCCACAAGACATGCAATGGAGGTACCCACCATCCCTGAAGGGCCGGCAATGGAATCCTCAGGCTGACCGGCCACATTTTGGGTCAGAGCTGCAGGGGGTCCCAACTTTGGGGGGGGGGCAGTGACCGCCTCCCTAGTTTTGCCAGCCAGGCAGGCTTGTGCTTGCACCGCAGGGGGTCCCACCATCCTTGGGGGGGGGGGGGGCAATGACAGTCCTTTTAGGCTCTTTAGCCTGCGTTTGGGCTGCAGGGGTTCCCACCATCCCTGGCGCAACAGTCTCCACCGGCATCCCAGCTAGGCTTGCTGTAGCTTGCTTGGGTGCAGGGCCTGGAGCAGGGGTCTCCCTTGTCTTTAGCACAAAGGTGGCTTCCCTGATAACATGGGTAGTAGGGGCTGCTGGGGTTCCCACCACCCCTGATGACACTGGGACAGCAGCTTCCCTTGACTTCGCAGCCCGTCCAGCTTCACTTCCCTCCTCCAACACTGCCGGGGTCATTCTTACAGACTGGGTGCTCTGTTCATTGGCCTTTTGCATCCTCACCAGCACACCCTCTAGAAAGGCACGCTCTCCTGGGCCATGCTTAGCAAGGACACCCACAAGGTCCCACAGCACCCTACACTCATCCTTGAGTTTGTCCACATGGGCCTTAAAAGAGGCCCTCTTGTTGCTGCTGGCCTTGTCCCTCAGATTCCTGAGACTGGTCAGTCGCAACATCTTTTCCACAAAGGTCAGGCATGCCTTCTCCATCAAATGCTTAACTTTATCCACACGCACATCAAGCTTCGCCTGGTTCTCACCTGGCTGCCGTCCTGTCCTCCCTGACACCAACGATGGGGGCACTATTCCTCCCACTGACACCAACGGTGGGGGCACTATTCCTCCCACTGACACCAATGGTGGGGGCACTATTCCTCCCACTGACACCAATGGTGGGGGCACTATTCCTCCCACTGACACCAATGGTGGGGGCACTATTCCTCCCACTGACACCAACGGTGGGGGCACTATTCCTCCCACTGACACCAACGGTGGGGGCACTATTCCTCCCACTGACACCAACGGTGGGGGCACTATTCCTCCCACTGACACCAACGGTGGGGGCACTATTCCTCCCACTGACACCAACGGTGGGGGCACTATTCCTCCCACTGACACCAACGGTGGGGGCACTATTCCTCCCACTGACACCAACGATGGGGGCACTATTCCTCCCACTGACACCAACGATGGGGGCACTATTCCCCCCACTGACACCAATGATGTGGCACTACTCCTCCCACTGCAAAATTACAGTTAAGTAGCAACGAAAATAATTTTATGGTTGGGGGTCACCACAACTTGAGGAACTGTATTAAGGGGTCGCGGCATTAGGAAGGTTGAGAACCACTGATCTAGAGGATGCTTGTACAGAGAATTTACATACCACTAGGAGCTAGGACAGGAAGTATGCTCTCCATAGAGAGCTCATGGGGGGGAGGGGAGGAAGTCTGCTGACCTCAGAGGGCTCATGGGGGAGGACCGGTGATAGATAAGAGGAAAGGCTACGCTCCAATCGGAATGTACATCCTGTGTATAGGCACTCCCCATTGCATTGTTCTGTGGGAGGGGATTGACCTTATTCATGTGGGGGGGCGTGTCTGCTTGTAAATAAAAATCGGAGGCTGGGGTTGGATCCAGCTCTTTGTGAATTCAAACAGCAACCTGAGAGTGTCGTCTGATCATTCCTGGGTAACTGAGCTCCAATTCCCCACATCTTAACAGAGCTAACCCAGTTGGAGGGGCAGGAATCGTGGCGTTTGGCTGCAGTCGTGGTAAGCGAGATTCGCACAGCTTTATGGGGGATTTCTGCGCATCCAACTGCGAGTACTCACGGTAAGGAGAAATTCGTTCAAAGCGAATTTCCAAGACAGTTTGGCGAGCCTGGTGGATACTAACGTGAATTCTGCGATAGCTAACCAAGTTCGAGGGGGGAATGAGCCATCATGAACTAGCAAAAAGTATGCCGGCACATTTCAGGTCTCTCTGCCGTTAAGAGGATCGCTTTTTGCTCGTTCGTGTGGCTGATTTCGCTCTCTGTTAGCTAACAAGAATTACCGCTTAGCAAGGATCTTAATCCTAAAATCTTGATTTGTGGGTGAAAGACAAGGGTTTTCTCTGCGGAGAGCAGCAGAGGGGTGGGTTTGGTTGGCTGGATTTGGTCAAGTTTAAAAATCTTTCAACCAAAAATTAAACGGGTATATGTTTTAGCGGGTAAAAGTTGTTGCATAGTGTTAGGTAAGTATTTGCGGGTTGTAGGTACTGTGGTGATTGCTTTACCCCCCTCCACGTGAGGTTATTACAGTGCTGAAAGGTTTAGGTTAATTGTTAACTGTTGTAAGATCTTTGTGTGTATGTAGTCTGTACAATGTTTTGTGGTACTACTGCTCCCAGCAAGCATGCAGCAGGGGGTCCTTTCTGTTACATGTGCATGTTAGTGTGATATGTTGGTTTTTTCTGTCTGTTCTGTGATTGTGCTCAAATTGTGTTGTATGTGTGCTGTATATTGTTGTGTAATTGTCCAGTGTATGTTCTGTCCAAAAGTCTGTTTTATGTAAGAGGTTAGAGGCAATTTTGAGGCTAGTGGCTACCATGTGCTTCCCTGTGGGGGGCCATTTTCTTGACTAACCACATGTGCTCCTTTGTTTGGCAACCATTTGTGACTGTCATGTGGCTTCTCCACCATTTCCTTTTTACAAGTTTCGCTTTGAGTTTCAATGATCTCTATGCAATGTGTATGCAGCTTTCTATATGCATTTGACCCATATTGTGTTTTTAATCCAAATTTTTACAGTTTGCTTTTAGCTTTAAATTTGCGTATTGCCAGCCAATTTAAAGTGTGTTAAGCGAGTTTTCCCTTCACGTGTTCCACATTTAGTGAGCGCGGTGAAGTCTGGGTTTTTGCACATAGATTTCTTGTATAGTGATTATGTTTTTCTTGTGTTTTTCCTGTTAAAAGTAGTTCCTTATTGTAAAGCGGGTTTGTTTTAAAGCTGCTGCGTTGCGTGTTTCGCATCCAGCAGACTTTTTGTGTCAACGGTTTTAGGTGGTCGCAGTGAAGATTGCGTGTGTAGTGCAGATCGTTTAGCGGCGCTGGTAGGAGTGATTTTCGCGTCAGCAACGGGTTACTTTTGGCGCAGTTTTTCGGTTTACCTCGGTGTAATTGTTTTACTGCGAAACGTCCCGTGTTTTCCATAAGGATCCACTTTGTCCTTTTTAACGGTTTTTCAAGTTGAAAAGGGGTTTTTCTGTGTGTATTAGAGAAGTTTTTTTCTTTACACGATTTTTCCTAAAGTTCAGGTAGCAGGTTTTCGGCCAACCAGTGACCCCGAAGTAACATCCAAGAACCCCTCCTTTTGGTTTGACTTGTGTTAGCTACTGTGTGCAGGGAGAGAAAAGCCACTTTCATCATTGTGCGGTGTGGCCTGCCAAACACAGTGGGTGATGAGAACCACATAAATTACGCTGTGTGAGTGGGCAGTCCAGGGAAGTAACGCTTAGCCTGGTTACCACAAACACTTCGGGTGGTCAGGATCACATAAATTGCGCTGTGGGAGTGGGAGGTGTGCTCTCAGTCTGACCGCCACTTGATGCGCTTCGGGTGATCGATAAGAATCACATAAATTACGCTGTGCTGGGAAAGTGGTGGAATCAGGCCTCTCGGTAGGATCCCACCGAGTGCTCCAGGGGGTAAACAGGTACCCGGACGCGGGATATATACCAGTGACTAGTCACGATGGGCAGTAGTCAGTCCATGAAGAGAGAGGGGGGACCAGCCCTCTTCAGGGTAAGGACAGCTGCACAACTGATGAAGGTGAGTTTGGGGGGAGAGGTCTACAGAACCCCTCAAAAGATAGAATAAATGGTCGAAGGGTACCAGATGGGAAATTCCCCGGGAAGGTACATTTGACGCATGGAGGTGGGAAAAATTCATCTCTCAATTTGAACCACGGATGCAGGCGTCAGAACTAGAGATCGCACAGCTATGGCTTCACAGGTCAATCCGATTAGGGAGGCAGGGCATACATAAACTGGTGTCTGTCCAGAAGAACCAGGTGATGTATACCTGGCCTCCAGAGGGAATAAAACAGGAGGATCCAGTGTCAGAGGTGGAGGAAGCTCTTTCAGGGCTGACTCTACTAAGGCAGGATCAGGGTCTGCTGGGGTTCCCGAACAACCAACAGTGGCTGAGAGAAGTATAACTGCACCTGTCTCTTCTGCTAGTGATGTCACTCTTGATGTACCTTTCGTGTCTTCTATATCTATGCCTCAGCCTCTACCTCCTCCCTGCTTCACCCCAGCTCCTTCTGTTTCTAACTACGAAGTCTTCTCAACAACCGATTTGCAGACTGTCTGTGAATCAAGGGGAATAGACACCCGGTTATTGCAGGGTGCTCTATAACCACTCATGAGGAGATGACTTCAGGGGGCAAAGAGTTCTGTACACAGCTAAAGGCAAAGCTTCCAGAAATGTATGGTGCTACCTCTACTACGGACATGATGAAGCTCACCCAGGGTCCTGATGAGGAAAGCGCCTGCTTCTGGCGCCGTCTCAAGCAGATGGCACTGGATGTGGATCTGGAAGTTGGACCTGATGCTCCAACTGAAGGGGTAAAGGTGACCGTGACGCACATTCTGTTGCGGGCCAAATTTTTGGAAGGCACCAATACTAAAATTCCGGAAAGGCTGGTTCTGGCCCGACCCGAATATAATGAGATGTCTATCCCTGCTATCCTTTCCACTCTTGCGGCAATAGAGAGGGAAATGGATAGGAGAAAACAGGACAAGGCCAAAGTTCTTATGTCCCAGACCCCACACGAAAAACCAAGGGATCTGGGTCATAGGAAGGATAGGCCCCCTCCCAGGTGCTTCCAGTGCCACCAAACGGGGCACATGAGGAGGAGCTGTCCCCAATTACCTAAAGGTCGGTGGCAGTTCATGCCTGATGAGTCCTCCGCCCCTGTGACCACCATGGTAAGTAACTCCTATGTATCCTCATAGGAGGTTGGCAAATCGGTGTCGGCCCAGGTCCATCTTTTTCTAGAGGAATTAAAACCTCCCCTCCCTTGCCTCACCGACACCAGTGCAGCAAGAACGGTCTTGCAAAAACAGGACATCCAAGGCAAGGTACCCCTCTCAGGGGAAAGCCCTCCTAACCCCTACTAACCTCACCATCAAACGATGCACTATTCTTAACCCAGCTTCTCTTCTTCTTGTGTTGGAAGATGAGAAGGGGGGGACAGCAATGACAGTGCTGAATTTTGCAACCCGACTAACAATACTAACACCTCTTCTGCTAACATGTCTTCTTTGTCCACTACTAACCTCTCTTCCAAAGGACACGACTGCATTTCTCTGATGGAACTGGAATCCGCGGCGATCAGCCCAGTGAAGGAAGTGCCACTACCGGAAGCGAAAAATCTTTTTGTTGATGGGTCCAGGTACTACACCCAAGACGGTAAGCCACACACTGGTTGCTCTTTGAACGCACATATGTCAGCTCCCCATTGCCCTCTATTCCATCCGGAATGCCCCTCGGCAACCACATGGGCTGTCACCCTATGAGGTGTTGTTTGGGGGACCTCCCAAAACAGGGTTGTCCTTTCCTCAACAGTTGTCATCTTCGCATTCACAGCTTACAGGTTATGTGCAATCTCTGCAACGGGAGCTGCAGAAGATACACCATCGGGTTCGTAAATCGCTCCCCGATCCAAATGCAATAACAGGTGTTCTTTCTATTCAGCCAGGTGATTGGGTCGTCCTAAAGAAACATCAAAGAACCGGACTCGAGCCACGGTTCACCGGACCATAAAAGTCCAGCTGATGACACCTACCTCACTCAAGCTCGAGGGACGAGACAACTGGGTGCACGCAAGCCACTGCAAGAAGCTTTTCAGCTACACCAGAGAATGAGGGGTGTCATTTTCCTTTTTTTTTTTTGTTTGTATGTCTTACATGTGTGTGAACGGAGGAAAAGACGGCAGATACCCCAACCTTTTATTTAAAATGCATCTGCATTTAGCCAGAACCGCCAACAAAACCAACTGTTGGGTATGCTCTAAGCCCCCACCCAGTCATCACATGTCCGCAATGGCCGCTGTTCATGCCCTATATGACATCCGCGTCGGCATGAAAATAAACAAGGGAGCCCTGGTCAGCCCCCACATAGACATTTGTCTGTAGAACTTAATGACACATTTATAGCAGGTAACATCAGTTTCAGTACTAACATTAGCTCTAGCTCCTGTAGGGCCCTTGTCAGTCCATTATGGGTAACTAGGCAGCGCTCAGGTGTGCTTTAACATCAGCTTTGGCACAGGTAACAAGTTTGTTGGGACTATCACCTGTGAGGGATGACAGGGTCCAGGCCCATATGGACAAAGTTAGTGAACTACAGGGAAAAGCTAGAGCTATAGCTAGTGAGGGTTGGAATCCGTTCAAGGGTTTGGGAGGATTGGGAGATCTCCTGTTCTCCATCGGATCTTGGTTGAAGGAAGTGGGAGTGTATGTCCTGATGCTTCTTTTTCCTCTGCCTCTTATATGCCGCGGTGAGATGTTCCTGTTGCCTCATCGACAGTGTAAACCAAGCTCGGGCAGACGACCACATCTCCATGCCCGCTCCTGGGATCCCACTCCAACCACTGATCGGAGGAAGACCTCGCCAACCAACCACCTTCTCTACAGATTACGTCCTGGCTTCCCTCGAATTTATCCCCCTGAAGACCACATTCTCCAAGACCTCCAAGCAAGCTTCAAGCCTCATCATGGTTTGTGTCTGCGATTTGGAAAACTGTCTGGGTCGAGACCAGCCTTGTGTGGCCCTGTCTGCAGGGGCAATTTGAGAATCTGCTGCTGGATCTCCCCAGACCACCGTGGGATCACAAGCCTTATTCATACCACAAGTCTGTTTGTGGTTTTTGCAAGAGCCTTCCTGTAGTGAAGGTTCCAACGCTCTTGAGGATCATCGCTTCAATCAAGCCTGTCTGCGTCGGGTCTTGTTGTTTCAGGTACCCCGTGGAGCTTTATTCTCAGGGACAACTACAGGAACTCTTTGAGGTTTTGAGACTACACCCATCAAGCTGAAGAAGATCAAGAAGGGACACGAGGAGAATATAATAAAACAGGAGGGAATGTCATGGAAATTTTGTATTTTTGGTTGAACTTTAAATGTGTCATATATTCGTGTTATTCATATGTCTCTCGTGTGGCTTAATTAAAGCTCTGAAGGCTGCAATTGGGCCATGCGCATGTACAATGTATGTATTACAGTACTCAGCTCGGTAGTGGATGAGATGGCAGATTTGCGCTTATAGACCGGCGTGTATACCGCCATGGCATTTGATGCAAATGCCGCCGGCGGTAGGCCGCGGGCCTGTATCCACATATCAGCAGCATAGTACCACATGGACTTCATATGTCTAGGCGCCAGGCAATGCGAACTCCGCGTGTAGGCTCATGGATATCTCTACAACCACTACCGACCTGAACTGTATCTGGATGGATGTGTTTTAATAATGATCGTATCGGGCCCATTCAGATACAGACTGATGTTTAATCTAGAGGATGCTTGTACAGAGAATTTACATACCACTAGGAGCTAGGACAGGAAGTATGCTCTCCATAGAGAGCTCATGGGGGGGAGGGGAGGAAGTCTGCTGACCTCAGAGGGCTCATGGGGGGAGGACCGGTGATAGATAAGAGGAAAGGCTACGCTCCAATCGGAATGTACATCCTGTGTATAGGCATTCCCCATGCATTGTTCTGTGGGAGGGGATTGACCTTATTCATGTGGGGGGGCGTGTGTCTGCTTGTAAATAAAAATCGGAGGCTGGGGTTGGATCCGGCTCTTTGTGAATTCGAACAGCAACCTGAGTGTCGCCTGATCATTCCTGGGTATAGGGAACCCCATTTCCTCACATCTCAACAGAGCTAAAGCAGTTGGAGGCACAGGAATCGTGTAGTTTAGCTGCAGTCGTGGTAAGTGAGATTCGCACAGCTTTATGGGGGATTTCTGCGCATCCAACTGCGAGTACTCACGGTAAGATGAAATTCGTTTAAAAGCGAATTTCCAAGACACCTCTCTCAGTTGCGGAGAATAAGGCCTTGGAGGAGTACGTTACGGATGCACTTTCCCGGGGGCACATTCGTAAGTCTACTTCTCCAGCAGGAGCAGGTTTTTTTTTGTAAAGAAAAAAGGTGGTGAATTGAGGCCTTGCATCGATTATAGGGGTCTCAATCGGATCACCATTAATAATGCCTACCCCATTCCTTTGATTTCTGAGTTGTTCGACCGCCTTAAGGGAGCAACAGTCTTTACCAAACTCGACCTTAGGGCGGCGTACAACCTCGTACGGATCAAACTGGGATGAGTGGAAGACCGCGTTTAACACCAGAACCGGTCACTACGAATACCTGGTGATGCCCTTCGGGTTGTGTAACGCACCTGCGGTTTTTCAGGAATTCATAAACTATGTCCTTCGTGATTTGTTGCAGCAATGCGTGGTGGTTTACCTGGATGACATCCTGGTTTACTCTACCTCCATGGAGTCCCATATCCAGGATGTCAAGCGGGTGCTGCAACGATTACGTGAGAACGGACTCTTTTGTAAGCTCGAGAAGTGCAAGTTCCATCGATCCCAAGTTGCCTTTTTGGGCTACATCATTTCCGCAGAGGGATTCTCCATGGACCCTCAGAAGGTTGCGGCGGTTCTGCAGTGGCCTCGTCCCAATGGTCTTCAGCCCATTCAGCGCTTTCTGGGTTTTGCTAACTACTATGGGAAGTTCATAAGGAACTTCTCCACATTGGCAAAGCCTCTCTCTGACCTAACCAGGAAGGGGAGTAACCCTCACGAGTGGCCATCCGAGGCCATCGTAGCTTTCGAGGCTCTGAAATCAGGCTTCACTTCGGCTCCGATTCTTTCTCATCCCAATCCTGGGTTGCCCTTCGTCCTCGAGGTTGATGCTTCCGAGACGGGAGTAGGGGCTCTCCTGTCTCAGCGTCGGTTGCCCGATGGACCCCTACTTCCCTGCGGGTTCTACTCCAGGAAGCTTTCCTCTGCAGAGTGCAACTACCAGATTGGAGATAGCCAGTTGGCCATCATTCTGGCTCTCAAGGAATGAAGGCACCTGCTCGAGGGTTCCAGTCCTCATTCTTACCGATCACAAGAACCTGACTTATCTTTCAGAGGCCAAGAAATTGACACCCCGCCAGGCCACATGGGCTCTGTTCTTGTCACGCTTAAACAATGTGGTCTCCTATTTGCCTGGTTCCAAGAATGTCAGGGCTGATGCATTATCACGGCAATACTCCGAGGTTGGCTCAGAGTCCTCCCTGGACAACTCAGTTATACCTCCAGATCAGATCCTGGCTGCCATTCGCACCAGTCTGAGCCGCCAAAATCTACTCCCCAAGAGGAGAAGTCAAACTGATGCTCCTCCCGAGAGGCCGGAGGGTAGATGTTTTGTACCCGAGGGATTGCGCACCCGCCTGCTGCGTACCTACCATAACTCCAAAACTGCCGGGCATCCGGGGAGGAACCAGTTGTGCTGGGACGTCTCTTGTTTCATCTGGTGGCCAACTCTCCGTGCCGACATTGCCTCTTATGTAGCGGCATGTTCGATCTGCCCAGAATAAGTCTCCACGGCATCTCCCATTGGGTCTCCTGCAACCCATTCCCAATTGGGAGCGTCCTTGGTCACACCTGGTTATGGACTTTATTGTAGACCTCCCGTTGTCTCGGGGTCATACGGTCATCCTCATGGTCGTCGATCGCTTTTCCAAGATGTGCCATTGTATTCCACGCGGGAAATTACCAACAGCGCAAGAACTGGCCACGGTCTTTTCCAGGGAGATTTTTTGCCTGCATGGGTTGCCCAAGCTGATTGTCTCGGACCGCGGGAGTCAGTTCGTGTCCAGATTCTGGCGCGCCTTCTGCTCCCAGTTGGGTATTAGTCACACCTTTTCCTCAGCCTACCACCCGCAGTCCAATGGGGCTGCGGAGCGTTCCAATTAGGCCTTAGAACAATTCCTTCGGTGTTATATTTCGGACCATCAGGACGATTGGGCCGATCTCCTGCCTTGGGCAGAGTTTGCCAGGAACTCGGCTGTCAACTCCTCCTCTGGGATGTCTCCCTTCATGGCCAACTATGGGTTCCAACCCGTGGAATTACGTCAGAGATTCCCACCACAGGACATTCCGGCTGTGGAGCACCATCTTGCTGCCCTGCGTTCTTCATGGGGCAGATCCAGCGGGACTCAGCGCCAGAAGTTCCAGGCTGATCGCAGACGGCTGCCCGCTCCTTCATACCAAGTCGGTGATCGGGTGTGGTTGTCTACTCCGCAACCTCAATCTTTTGGGTGCCCACACCCAAACTAGCTCCCCGTTTTGTCCATCCTTTTCGCATTCTCCGCAAAGTGAATCCAGTGGCCTATGCCCTTGCCCTTCCTCCTGGGATGCGGATCTCCAATATCTTTCATGTATCCCTGTTGAAGCCTCTGATCTGCAATCGCTTCACTACCTCTCTGCCTCGGCCCCGTCCCATCCGGGTTGACTGTCATGAGGAGTATGAGGTGAGCCGGATCCTGGACTCTCGATTGGTGCGCGGTCGCTTACAGTTCCTGGTTCATTGGTGCGGTTATGGTCCCGTGGAGCGTTCCTGGGTTCCTTCCGCGGATGTCCATGCTCCTGCCCTCCTCCGCGCTTTTCATAAAAGACAGAAGTAAAACTTTACCGAGATTTACCCTGCGACTGGAGCAAGTCAGAAAAAGTCCGTAATCCGTTGGTAGATGGAACCAGCTTCGTACGAAATACCCTGTCCCTAGGTCCGGGTACTCCATTTATGGGGATATGGACGTAGGCGGGACATTAGTCCTCGGCCAGTTGACTCTGGGGGGGGTGTTCCTGTACCTGCCCACAGGATGTTCTGGGTGCTGACCTGCTCAAGTTCAATCGGGCCAAGACCGGCTTGAAACACCAAGTTGGGGATTGGATTTCCGACACCAGCACATCAGTCCTATCACAACAGCACCAAACACTGTTCGACTGTCGCACTCCATCACCACCTAACCATTTCCTGCATTTTCCTGGCCTTCTACCTAAGCCACAAATATGATTTTTATATGTTGGTGTGACGCACAGAATGCCCTATTAGAAGGAAGTATTTCCTTCTCTCTGCAACTAATATTTTATCTGTTATGAGCGATGAAACATATTCCTTTGATCTATGTAGATACTTTAAAGCTCCCCTGGTCATCTGCAGCTGAACTGTCTCGAGCCATTTCCTTCAAAACCAGTTTCCCAGAAGGTGACAAAATCTTAACACCCAGGTGTCACTTCCAGAGGAAGCTGGCTTTTCAGACACTAATTTGATGACCATCTGTGTCTGAGTACCTATGACTAAATATTTATTTAATGACAATGCATACAGCTACATCTACGATTACATATTGCTACTTATCTACTCCAATCTGTACATTTATGTCACACCAGGCCCTTCACTGCAGCCTGTCTTTCTCAAGACCCTGAACTTTCCCAACCTCACCAAGAATGTCATGCACCACCACCAAGACAGGAAGGACTTTCGGCCGAAGGGAGACTTGACACCGTGCATTCCAAGTGAAGTATTGGACCACTAGACAAACTAGAAAGTGTCAAAATCAAAACCCACATGTCTTTCCATTGCCCCATACACCCACTCTGCATAAGACATGCAGTGCAGGAAGGGGATGTCTAGAGCCCTCCCCACCTCTTTGTACACCTCTATATTGAAAGGTCACTGAAGCAAGGAGTGGTCCATAGTCTTCACTTCACCCCCATACTCCGTTCTCGGACAACCACGGTCACCACAGAACGGTACTTCAAGTTCCCTCTCACATATAACCTGCTTTGGAATGCGAGCCAGGCCTGGTCCCGAAATGTCAAGGGAATCCTCTCCATGTGTATCAATCTTAAACCCTTCCTTAGACTATGGCCTGGGCAATCCTTCAAGGCCAGAGATGCATGAAAAGCAGTAGCCACAAACCTCTCCCTGAGAAGTTTCCCAGGAAGCGATCTGACCTCCTCCGCCGTCACACATCACCTCCTAAGAATTTTCAAGCTCGGGGCAACATAAGCCGGGAGCGTACCATGCTTGACTCTCAGGCTTCTCACTTGCCCGCCACTCTCCCAACAGCTCAGAAAGGGTCTAAACCAGGCCAGAAACAAACCTACCCATGCAGACGGCCTCTCTTTCAGCATATTACCAAAATTATGTTTGATAAACATAACGGAAGAAAACGATCGGGTTGACCATCCCTAGGCCACCCTCCCGCCTGGGTTGGTAGGTCACATTCCACTTCATGATGTTCAGCCTGTTCCCCCACAATAGCTGGAAGAAACAGCTGTAGACCCTCACATAGAGAGACTCTGGCAAGAGACAAACGTAACTGAAGTACAAAAAGACCGGAATCAGGTAGGTCTTGATCAGATTGACCCTTTCCCTTAAGGAGATCTGCCACCCCTTGCAGCATCTCACTTTAACCTCGGCATCAGACAACCTGGATTCCCAATTCAATTTACCATAATCATCAGGTCCAAATGTGATGCCTAACACTTTGATCTTCGGCTGGGGCACTGGGAAGGCATCCGGAAGCGAGAAGCTCTCACCTTCCCTACCCATCCAGAAAACTTCACACTTGTCACGATTAATCTTGGAGCCTGATGCCTACAACCTTAAAGAATTCAGCTGTCAAACCGTCTGGCCCAGGTGTCTTCTTATTGGCCAAACTATGGCTTTGACAAATAAAAATCAACATGCAACGTTAAAAATGCCAATGGTTAAAACCCATGTTGGAATGATAACAAATTCTTTCGATATAATGAAGATATTCAAAGAGAAATAAACAGGTGGGGGGGGAGTAGTCTCAATATTATAATTAAAGAACACTCCAACGCGTATTTTGCATTATATGGATGAATAACAAAGTTATAATAAAATCATATCCCAGTGCATAGGGCGAGGTGGCAATCAATAAGTGATGGTCATTGAACATCCGTGATAAGGATGGTAAAATAAACACATGTAGATTGCACTAACCAGATAGCGCATGGAAATGGGCATTTGAGTAATTAAACCAACTCCTGGTCATCCGCATCTAAACGTCTGGAGCACCGGGTCATCTGGTGGGCATCAACAGGATCTACAGCACATCATCAAGGCTTCCAGGGAGCAGGAGTACAGTCAAACAGACACCAGGGGGAGTCAGCACTCGACGTATGGAAACTTCAAGGGTCTCCCTTAGGAAGGAGGGCTCATAACAAAGTGAGCCCAAACAGAGAGATTTCCATAGTGCAGTATGCTTTATTATAATGATAGTTAGATAATGTTATAATTAAATGAACTCACATTCGAATGACAAAACCAGTATCAAATATGGCCGCCAGGCTATTCAGAGAACTGCGTAGTGATGCCACTGAGGGCAGATTCCCCAAGCAACTCAACCAAACCACGATGTCCGCCACCGGAATAGACTCATTCCTCACTAGGATTGTAACGTTTTTTTACCAAAGGCTGACGAGAGATAACTCTTGGGGTTAAACCCGCACGCCTGGGAGACCCCTTCCACCTATCGTCATACCTCTGCCAAAACAGATCTAAGCTGTCGGCCCTTACAAGGGATACATCATACTCCCCAGAGCCTATAGCAGCAATAAAGGCGAAGATCTCATTGGCTTTAAAGCCCATCTCAATAATCCTGTCTATTACCTCCCTCCTGTTTGGGGGGACCCTCACCCGTCCACCGCAATTGGACCACATTGCATCTAACCACTGCAGGAGGGGAACCCCCAACCCGTGACTCTAACAACCTACCCGTCCCCTGACCTCCCGACAGCTGCTGAGTAACTGAGAGGGCTCGCAGCTGGGAGGAACCCATGAACAGCAGGGATGGGAGGAGCAGGGACTGATCTAAGACCAGCAGGGATGAGAGGAGCAGAGACTGAGCTATGGGCAGCAGCGATGGATCTGGAAGGAGCAGGGATGGACTCATGAACAGCAGGGATGGGAGGAGCAGGGACTGATCTAAGACCAGCAAGAGCAGAGTCTGACCTATGGGCAGCAGGGATGGGAGGAGCAGAGGGAGCAGGGATGGACCCATGAACAGCAGGGATGGGATGAGCAGGGACTGATCTAAGACCAGCAAGAGCAGAGACTGACCTACGGGCAGCATGGATGGGAGGAGCAGGGACTGTCCCAAGAAAACCGGGAGCAGGACCAGAGACCACAGACTTAGTATTAACCCCACATGACATATTTAAATCACAAAGCATTTCCTCCACCTCAGCCAACCTCTCACCCTCCTTCAGCGAGACCTCGGCTGCAGCCGGCCTCCCAGCGTCACTGGCACACTCACTTCTGGGTCCGGACACGGCTCCACCTCTGGGTGGGAACACCCCGCTCTTCTCCATGTCACAGGGATGCAGACTGCCGGGACTGGACATAACTCCGCCTCTGGGCGGCAACACCCCGCTCTCCTCTGAGTCATGGAGGCCATGTCCAGACATAGCTCCGCTACTGGGTGGGGACACCCAGCTCTCCTCCACGTCACGGGGATGCAGACTGCCGAACACAGCTCCGCCTCTGGGCGGGAACACCCCACTCTCCACCATGTCACGGAGGCCGGGTTCGGACACAGCTCCACCTCTGGGCAGGAACACCCTGCTCTCCTCCACGTCACCGGGATGCAAACTGCTGGGTCCAGCGCCACTGGGCGGGATCACCCCGATCACCTCCAACATCCGCACTTCAGCTGTAGCAGACTTCTCCAGCTTGCTAGGGATCCTCTCCAAGCTGACGAACACTGCTCTCTCTCTCGCTCTCTGGGCTTGGCTGGTTTCTGACACTTATCATCCTCGGACTCATCTGATGTAAAAGTGAACTGCCGCACTTGCAGGGGGGATTCCATCTCTTTAATAAACTGCACTGCTCCAGTGCTCTCTGCCGCTTCCACTTGGGAACCCCAATCCAGGGGCTGCTGCTGGGAAGGGATGGAGCTGGTCTCCACTACCTCCGCTGCTAAGCACCCCTCTGCTTGCTGGGGGGAGCCAGCTGGATCAGCCTCCACCTGACAGGTTCCCTCACCTGCCGGCACATCAGATAATTCCTCCAGGGATGATTCCTCCTCAGCATGACCACGGGCCTCCGCCAGAATCTTTCTCCTTGCTGATCAGAAACAATTGAGTAATGTCCATGATACTTTTTTTATTTGCACTAACATACAATTTTGAGGACAAGCTTTCGGGGTCTGTCCCCTTCTTCAAAGTCCAAACAGTACTATTACAAATCACAAAGTTTAAGCAGAATGTTAGAAGGGATTGAGAGAAGAAAAAAAAAAAGGCTACAGATAAGATACATCAAGAGTGAGGGGGGAGGGGGGGGATACTACACTCACACAGAGGGGGTCAAGCTTCAGCTGATAGTCATAAAGCTGTCGGATAATGGTTGAGGAATCCCATGTCCAAGTTAAGGCCGTTATCTTTTGTGTCAAATAGAATTATCATTCTTAGTTCAAATGTTTTTCTTTCCTGGATAGATTTGAATTTTCCTTTCAGAACCAAAACATTGAGGTCTTCCATATTGTGGCCTGGTTGTGTGAAATGGTGTCCTACAGGTGTGCAATATGTCACGATCGCACGGTCGCCTCCACCAACATGCGACAATCGCACGACCGCGACTAACAGTAATACCTCACGCCCACAGCGTCAGACTCCAGACCTTCTCACCAAACTCGTGACCGAAGGACCGGCTGATCTAAAACCGCGGTGTGACGCGCGTAACAAGGCCTCACCCAGCTACACCCTGCACAGCGATTGTCCAGCTAATGGGCTAATCGGTACCTGCAGCCTGAATGCGCTTGTTACTGGGTCAGGTTAATTACGCAACTAACCCTTCACACTGCCACCACCGTCTTTTTTTGTACAGAGAAGACGGACTCTGTAGGAATACACTATAATGATTGAAAAGTCACCTGTCCAATATGGTCAATTGGGCAGGGAGTAAACAAACACAGTAGCGGCTCTTCAAAAGGCAGGAATTCGTGAATTGCAGGTAAGCGCTTAAACACAGTTTAACACTTTCAGAAAGAAAGATTTATTACTAAAAGAGTCAAACAGATGCAATAGAATATTTACAAAGAGATGTCACAAATATATGTATATAAAAGACACAGCAAAGAAGATAGGAAGGAAATTACAGGGTTAAGTTACTTGCACTTGCCTTGGTTTGCAGATCCAAGTTGCAGAGCAGGATGATTCTTCGCTCTCCTCGTTCTGGTGTTAAGCTGAGGAGATCCGTTAAAGCCCAACTCCCAGGCTTGCTAGCCTGTCTCTTCTTTTAAAATCCCCCTCAAAGGGAGGGGGGCTCTGATGTGTGTTTTGGGAGTGGTCATTGGGAAACTGAATTAAACTAACAGCTTCATCCCCCATGACATGAAACATACAGTTGACCTGAGGAATGTTCAATTCTCTTTCAAGTCCGGGAGAGAGCTATCTTATCTTGATTATGATGGGGGAGAAAGTACACTTTCACAGACGGCTGGCACCAAACTGGGGATGCTTAACCTGGGCTGACCCACACCATCTGATAACGTTTGCCTCTCAGGACTGGAGGGGGTAGGGAGTGTGAGGAATACTTTCCCTAAAAGAAAAGAAAAAGGGGAACTCCGCGTCCAACTCTGATGAGCTAGTTTGCTACACCTTCCCCTCAGGTGGTTGCCAGGGAGGGAACTATAAGTTCCCTCCTGACGCAACCGATCTCTGTCCAGAGGTTCCTCTTGGGTCATCCTGGTACCGCTGTACTGCAGAAGAACCGAATTCCGTTTGAATAGGAAGCTGTTCTCCCCAGCAACACTGCTGGGCTGACCAAGTGAGTGGTCACGGGTGGGTACCAGTCGGCTGTGGCTATCCGAATCCCGTGGCAACTGCCGGGGTGCCCACCTGTTAGCAAATGACACCCCTGAGCCGAAGTGTTTTGTGAACATATTAATATGTAGCTTCTTGTCTAGGGTTTCCAGCTGGGGCTTCATGGTCTGACACTTGGACGACCAGACCCGGTCATAGGAAGCCCTGAACTTTTTCAGTTCTGTCATGGAAATTTTGTATTGTTGGTCGAACTTTAAATGTGTCATATATGAGTGTTATTCATATGTCTCTCGTGTGGCTTAATTAAAGCTCTGAAGGCTGCAATTGGGCCATGAGCATGTACAATGTATGTATTACAGTACTCAGCTTGGTAATGGATGAGATGGCAGATCTGCGCTTATAGACCGGCATGTATACCACCACGGCATTCGATGCGAATGTCGCTGGCAGTAGACCGTGGGCCTGTGTCCACATATCAGCAGCACAGTACCACGTGGGCTTCATAACGCAAGGCGCCAAGCGGTGTGAACTCCACGTGTAGGCTTATGCATATCTTACAACCCATTACCAACTTGAAACTGTATCTTGGATGGATGTGTTTTAATAAAGATCGTATCGGGCCCATCCAGGTACAGACTGGTGTTTAGCTTAGGGAATACTTGTACAAAGGATTTGCATGCCAATGGGAGCTAGTAGGACAGGAAATATGACCTCAGATGGCTCATGGGGGGGAAGGGGAGGAAGTCTGCTGACCTCAGATGGCTCATGGGGGGGAAGGGGAGGAAGTCTGCTGACCTCAGAAGGCTCATGGGGGAGGACCAGTGATAGATAATAGGAAAGGCTATGCTCCAATCGGAATGTACATCCTGTGTATAGGCACTCCCCATTGCATTGTTCGGTGGGAGGGGATTGACTTTATTCATGTGGGGGGCATGTGTGTATTTTTAATAAAACCAGGGGCTGAGTCTGAAACCGGCCCTTATGTGAATTCAACCATCATCCTGAGAGTGTCGTTTGATCATTCTAGGGTAACGGAGCTCCATCATCCCCACATTTCAACAGAAGCTAAAAGTAGTTGGATGGGCAGGAATCGTGTAGTTTAGCTACAGTCGTGGTAAGCGAGATTCGCACAGCTTTATGGGGGATTTCTGCGCATCCAACTGCGAGTACTCACGGTAAGGAGAAATTCGTTAAAGCGAATTTCCATGACAGTTCCAACCGCAATCCATTCAGCTTTTCCTCCTTGTTCAGGCGGATCATATGGGCCACAGTGCGCTCTCTGTGAGGAGGATACAATATAGAGGGAGGGGGATACAATATAGAGGGGGGGTGAGGATACAATGTATGGAGGGGGGTGAGGATATAATATGGAGGGAGGTGAGGAGAGTACAATGTATAGAGGGGGGTGAGGAGGGTACAATATATATTGAGAGGGGTGAGGAGGGTACAATGTATAGAAAGGGGGTGAGGAGGGTACAATACGGAGGGGGGTGAGGAGGGCGCAATGTATGGAGGGGGTGAGGAGGGAACAATACGGAGGGAGGTGAGGGGGATATAATACGGAGAGGGGTGAGGAGGGCACAATACGGAGGAAGGAGAGGAAGGCACAGTGTATGGAGGGGGGTACAATATGGAGCGGACATAGAAGACATTTTTACCTCATGCTTCATCCTCCTCAGCCACACCCAGAGAACACACCACTCCCGCCATGATCACTTCCCCGCCCACTTCATAGATGACTTCCGGGGGTGGGGCACAAGGAGATGACGTCACCCTGCATGATTACCGGTTCTCCAACAAGTCTATGTTGTTTGTGTGGCTCCGCCCCCTCTCTTATTGGTTGCTGTCTAATAAGGGCCTTGTATCCCCGCCCTCCATCTATATCCATCCATCATTCATTAGTTACCTATATACCCAACCATAAATCAAAGACTAGAGATGAGCCAATCAGTAGATAGGGGGTGGAGCCGCACAACCCCGGAGGACATGAAGGGAATGATGGAGTTCTCTGTATGATCCTCAGTACAATGGCGGCCTAACAGACATACAAATAAAGATATACAAACTAATACATGTACCACCATACATATTACTGTGCATGTCTGGGCCGCCATCTTGGTCAGGTACAAAGCAGTCTTTGGTCTTTAACAAGATGGCGGCTACTGAAGACTAATCCCGAGGAACAACTTCCTCCACATATCTGTTCTGTTTGCACTGTAGAAAATGTGGAAACTGCAGAGAATTCCTCCTTCCCGGCCAATTGTATCGGGAGGAATAATATTCTGTGTCAGACCTCCGGTGGGAGTCATACCAGGCTCAGCCAGCAGATGGAAGCGCAGTCCTGACAGTGCATAGAAATACGAAGTGTTACCGCATCCATCCACAAGGCGGCAGCCTTGGTACTCTACCAGTAATATTCCTTTTATAGGAAAATAATTGTGAGCGCTTCCAGGATCAGCCAGCAGATGGCAGTGCAGTAATGTCATAGTGTGCTACCAGATCAATCCACAAGGAGGCGACAAAATACCGATAATATTCTGGTATAGAAAATCGAGCGCTTCAAGGAACGGCCAGCAGATGGCAGATTAGTAACTGAATGATGTAATGTGCAATGACCGACACTCTGCTGCCTCCTTGTGGATGATCCTGGTATGACACCCATATTATTGCTGACACTCTGCTGCCTCCTTGTGGATGATCCTGGTATGACACCCATATGACCAACACTCTGCTGCCTCCTTGTGGATGATCCTAGTATGACACCCATATTATTGCTGACACTCTGCTGCCTCCTTGTGGATGATCCTGGTGTGACACCCATAATATTACCGACACTCTGCTGCCTCCTTGTGGATGATCCTGGTATGACTCCCCGTGTTACTATACACATAATATTACCGACACTCTGCTGCCTCCTTGTGGATGATCCTGGTATGACTCCCCGGTGTTACTATACACATAATATTACAGACACTCTGCTGCCTTTAAAGGTAAGACTGAAAAAATGCAGAAGTAGCCATTTCTTGGACTCCTGCTGAAAATGCCAATTGCCTGGTGGACTCTTCAGTGCATTCAGAATAACTGACGCCCAACTTACCATGCAGCCACCGAGAGTACATTCAGTTCAGAACTAGTGAACTGCATATGTGTTGTAGGTTTCTTCCCTAAAATAATTAAAGTGGTTCCAAAGTCTAAACATTTTTCATATTAAGGCATTCCCTGCATTTAGGTAAAAAATGTCCAAGTATTTGTATCATCCCCCCCCCCCACACACACACCCTCCCTATACTTACCTTGTAATGATTGCGGCGGCAGACCCTAGTCCCTCTCACCAAACTCACGACCTAAGGACTAGTCAATCTAAAACCGCACTGTCACGTGCGTAACAATGCCACGCCCAGCTGCACCCTGCACAAAGATTTTCCAGCTAATGGACCACAATCTGTGTACTTGCAGCCTGAGAGCGATTGTCACTCTGTCAGGTTAATTACACAATTAACCCTTCACACTGCCCCCACTTCCTTTTTGTACAGAGAAAGAGGAAACTCAGCAATAACACAATAGTGTTGAATAATTGTCTGTATAACCTGCCTGCAGTGACAGTGATATACAGAGGTTTAACCACACACAGTAGCGCTCTTCAGAGACAGGGGTTTTTAGTTTGCATTAAAGAGCTTTAGAAACAGTTTAACACTTTTAAGAAAGTAAGATTTATTACTAAAAGGTCAAAAGGGTGCAATTCAAATATTTACAGAAAAAGATGTTGCCTATATATATATATATATATATATATATATATATATATATATATATATATATATATACAGAGAGCAATACCACAGCAAAGAGATAACAGAAAGGAATTTAGACAGATAAAGTACTTGCCAAAAGCCTTGGGTTAAGCAGTTAAGCAGCTTCCAGTTTTCTGAGCAAAAGGGCTTTATCTCCCAAAGTTAGTTCCGATGTTAAAAGGGAGCTTCTGCAACTTCAACTCAACTTTTTTTTTAGCTCCAAGCATAACAGCCTTTTCTAGGAACTCAGTAGGGTGTCTCCTTAAAGCAGAGAACCAATCGCCTCATTTGCAGAGGGAGCTGTAGGCAGAGGCCCCAGCTAGAACCAAAATCCCTCACAGCTTATATCATGACCCATAACATACCCCTGGAGCATTTAGCAGCCTTGCCACTAGTAAATTAATATGCAGACACATCTGAATGTCTAGATATGAAATATGACATACCTGGGGGGATGGTTGAAGAGATATAATTTTCTGCTTTCCTATAGAATTCAGATAGGGGATGTAATATATCAGACGACTTGTACTAAAATGACTGGTCTGAATATATGCCTGGTTTTTAGGTACATCTTTCATAATCCAAGATATGTAATCATAGGGGAAAAGTGGATTTTTGAATGTGAGTCTGCTTTATGGCTTATCTGGAATGTCTTTGAACTCAGTGAAGGACTTGGTTTATGGCTTTATGATCCTTCTCCAGCAAGAGTCTCGCAGACACAGGTGGGCCAGGCTAATTGGGGTTTATAACCATGAAGCCCTCCCAATGAGTTTGCTGCCTTTGATCTCTGCATCAAACAGACCACCTCACTCAACAGAGAGGGAGGGGGAATGAGGAAAGAGAGATACAAGATGGAGGGCTTGGAGCAAAATGGATGACCGCTTCCATCTCTGTGTGCACGATTGCTACATACCTCACTTGAGCCTCTCAGTAGCGGCTCCCATCACTCTCACAGACTTCGCTGAGGAAGCGTCAGTCATTGGTTCTTACTACTTTCAGTTAAATCCTGTGATGAGGGAGCGGGAGGGCAGACAATCCATAGACGCAGCCAGCGCAGTTCAGGATCAAGCCCGCAGATGTGCCACAATCGGAAGCAGCTTCAAATGGTGGCACACCAAGAAGAGGAGGAGCACCGGCAGGGGATCCCGAAAGTGGGAGATCAAGGCTTAACCCAGTGCAATACCATCACAGAGCAGGTACGTATAACTTGTTTGTGAATGAAATCTAATTTCTTTTTTTTAAATAATCACTTTAAAGCCATTGGTCTGAATGGTAACCGGAGAGCCGCCGGTAAGTCAGCAACAGCAGCCTACACAGGGTTGGACTGACCATTTGGAAACTTGGGCATCGCCTGAGGGCCTGGGGTCAGTAGGGGGCTCCATGAGATGCCCCTGGTACCTTTTTCATAGGCTTTTTTGAGTTTGGGCAAGGACACAGGGGCCCCATGATCCTCTATTGCCCAGGGGCCCCATGAGTTGTCAGTCCGCCCCTGAGCCTACATACACTTGAAGTCAAGGCTTTCTTTCAGATTTCCATAAATTCCCAAACTTACCATCCTGGTCCTTTCTTTAAATAACTCTATAATAGCCAATTAGTAGACCATGCTTCCATCCCCTCCACCCCCTCAGCAGACAAGCTGCACAAAGTGGTCTCAATTCACAAAGCTGGCATAATACAGTCAAGCAGCTGAAGATATCAATCCTTATCATTGTGTTAAGGTTCGGAGAATTGGGCTTACTTGTCTGAAAAAACCCAACTCTGAGCATTCAGGTGATGATATGACAGTTCAGATTGTCATCACCAGGAAAACCCGCGGCAATGGGCAGACTCCGAGAGAGGAAAGTACGGAATGTTCTCAGTTGACGGCGGGATAGGAATGGAGTATAACCAACAAGAAGGAAAATGATGAGACACAATGTTATTGAGCAACAGAAGAACATGAAGGAGTGGACATATCTCTGTATCCAAAGAGGAGAGCAGGAACTCCCCTTAAATTATGAAGGTTCATTGACACACAACCAGCAGGCCGCTATGCACAAGGCATGTGCAGCCACCTTGGTATTGTCTGCAGTGACCTCACTTTGGTCTGGTGGGCTGTTACACTCAAATGCCCTTTAGAAGACTTGAACAAAACATGATAAGATGGAAAACCTTTTCTATGACTTGAGTGAGAAGCACCAGACCAGGAAGAACCGGAGTCACAAAATGATGCAGTCATGGCATTTATTTTACTGCATTGTGCTGTTTATCACTAGTGATGTCTTCTTGTACTTTGTTCTCTTAGACTTTGTTATTCTCTAATGTGCTGCCACCTATTGGCATTTGTAGGAACTACTCCTGGGCAGCCCTGTGCTACAATAGTATCTGTGCCTTTTCTGCTTTTATCGTAGACTTGCTGCATACATCTTTTTAATTTAATAGGCATTGTCAGATTATTGTTCATTTATAGAGTAAACTTCAAGTTGCACATTATTGTTTGTCGGATCATTTGACTGATACCTCTACATAACACAGTCACTATATAGGCAGAACCCTGAGCTTAAAGGGGACGTTTACCTTTTGTAACATGTTACACGTTATGTCCGTATTTAGGGTGCAACATGTAACTTGTTACTTTGCAGCAGTCCCTCACACCCTCCACCCCATGACAGATCCTCTCCTCAAACCTGCTGTCACAAATTAAAAACAGCAGTTATAGGGCTTTGCTCCCTCACCCGTGTCATTCATTCACAGAGCTTTGTGTCAGCTTCCAAAATGGCACCCGCAGCTGCCTGTGTACTCGGACCCGCCCAGGGTCATTCCCAGGCTCGTGTGCCAGCTTCCAAAATGGTGCCCGCGGCTGACTGTATTCATTCCTAGGCTAGTCTGCTAGCTCCCAAAATGGTGCCCGGACACGTGCCAGCTCCCAAAATGGTGCCCGGACTTGTGCCAATTTCCAAAATGGCGCCCAAAACTGCCTGTATCCTCGGGGCCAGACAGGATCATTCCCCTACTCAGCGGGAGGCGGACTCCAATCCGCAAGTGGAACCGGAAGCAGGTGGAGCCGGCGCAGGGACCCAAAAACAACTTACCTGCATCCCAGGCATCCCCAGCATGTAGGCAAAGGAGTGTGCCACTTTCCAAGATGGCGCCCGTGGCTGCGCGCACACTCGGACCCGCCCAAGGTCAGTCCCAGGCAACTCAGTGGGAGGTGGACTCCGAGCAGAGAGAAAAACTGGAAGTGGGCGGATCAGGCGCCGTGATACAGGAAGACACACAGAAGGAGCATGAATACAAGGAGTCACGGATTGGTGAGACTGTGTATGCTGGAAAAAAAAGGTCCAAACTGGGGGGAATGTGAGCTGGGGATCTTGAAGACACCTTGCCCTGCTGCAGATTACATCAGGGAGCAGGAGCGGTCTCAACAGGAAGTTTCTATGGAAGTGGTCCCTGGTGATGCCGGTATGGGGGTCTTGGACTCAGGGTGGCCGGCGGGGTGGGGTGCGCTGGTGGAGAATGTAGACTCTCTCTCCTAAACCCCCCGCAGGTCCCTGGGACTCCATGTTAGGGTAGGAGTTGGGTGCGGGTGACCGGGATGAATGTGCAGGGGCTTTACAAGTGATATGTGAACTGGAATCTCCGAGTGGGAGAAAGTTCAGGTTCACAGAGAACTTGTCTGAAGAGGAGGATGCAGAGAAATACGGAGTCCCGAGGAAGCCCCGTGAAAGGGTGAAGAGGACTGTGTTCAGGCTCCAGCCTACTGCTGGGGAGGTGCTGTTACACAGGTGCACACTGAGCCAGGCAGTCCCACAGCCGGCTTGTCTGCTCCCACGGCCAGGATTGGTATGTGTAAATCTGTTAAGTGTAATGCTGTGTCATCAGTAGTCTCCGGTGTGAGTGCAACTGGTCCCCCCTGTGCTGCTGACAGTGCGGTTTCCGTGCCCGGTCTCTTCATACCTGCAGGAGTGAGTGTGGAGGAGGTGACGGCTGCTGCTGGGTCAGGCGCTGGTCTTACTGTTGCCGTGCAGGCTGGTGGAGTGTTGGTGGATGCTAAGGCTGCCGCTGCAGCTGTGGGGGAGGTGAGGAGCGGCCCCCCCTTGGGGGTCTTTTGCTTGCAGGGTCTCCTTTGATGAGGCAGTATCAGGAGCTGAGTAGCCCAGGGTTAGTTATGCGGCCGCACTTGGCAGCTCAGGGAGAGGGGTCCGCCCGCAGGTACTCTAGTTGGGTGCCCGGCCAGTGGGGGATGGACCCTTTGCACAGAGGAATGTGGTTCAATGAAGGTGGGTTGGGGGGCACCTCCTCCTAGTGCATCCATAGCTGATAAGATCCAAGGTATGGGTTTCAGAGTGGCTGATATCTTTGCACTGATCAATCCTGTTGGGTCCAATGAATATGACCTGTCCTTTATTAAAACAGAAAGCTTGGACCTCTTCTGGAGAGGTATGGCAGGTCCTGCAAGTCATCTAAGGAGTGGCAGGGTTTGTCCCCTAGAGTAGTGTCTAGGCAGCAATTAATAAAGAACATAATCTTAGTAAGGAACAAATCCATCCCCCCCAGAAGACATTGTGTAGCTGAGAAGGTATGGCGAGGTGCTGGGGTCCTTAAGTGCTGGATGAGAAAGGTATATGGACAAGTGGGTGGAATGCCCAGGTCAAGCTCTGGGTATTTGACAACATTGTGCAGCATATACCCTCATCTGCATTTATTGGGAGGGATCGAATTGTGGTCTTTTATCAGGGGCAACCCAAACAGATGTGGCGACAAAGGCCACTTTTCTTCTTCCTGTCCAACCCAGAGGTGTTCCCTATGTCAGGGTCTTGGCCATCAGGCCAAGAGTTGCAATATATTTTGCTGCAATCTGTGTAATACATTGGGGCACCCTTACAGCTCGTGTCCTGAGGCCCTCCATATTCAGGGTGAGCTTGTGGAAGAGCTCCTCAGGATGGATGTGGAGGACTCTGACCCATGGGAGGAACTGCCAATGGGGGAGCAGATAGTACCCCCAGCCCCATCCTCAGTTAGCTCCCCAGTTGTAAATCCGTTGTCTGTCCGAGTCAGGGTCACCTGTTGTGCCTAAACCTTCTGTGTCAGTCCTGTCTAGTGTGCCAGTCTCTGTGTCTGGGAACCCCCCCTTTTCCTCCCATCAGTTTTGTTGGTTGTGCAATCTGTTGTTATGGCTAACCCTTAGATTGTGTCTATGTTAAATCCTCGTGTGTGTATTGAACGCATCAAGAGTTCCCTTCTGGCAGAAGCCGCCTGCGAGGTGGAGGGACGTGTGAATGTCTCATTGGTCCCTAAGCCTGGGTGTTCTGTGGTCTCAGGAAGGGGTTCCAGGGCTGTGGGAAGAAGAGGAGGGGGTATGTGCAGGAGGAGGGTGGTTGAGGTGGAAGGTGCTTCCCAAGTCCTATCAGAGAGTGGGGTGGTTCCCCCTACTGGGGATGTGGGTGTGAGGGAAATCCACCTTCGACAGCACTCAGGATCAAGTTAAGAAGTTTATTTACTCGTACGAGGAGACAAGATACAGCAAAAATAAGGATATTTATCTACTGGTTCTAACCGCTGTGACCCGTGCAATAGGGCTGCATACACAGCAATTAGATGCCTATCCACTGGATATTTGCCTATTGGTTCTATCAGGCTAATTGCTGTGTATGCAGCCCTAGTGCACGGGTCACAGCAATTAGCCTGATAGAACCAATAGGCAAATATCCAGTGGATAGGCATCTAATTGCTGTGACCGTGCAATAGGGCTGCATACACAACAATTAGCCTGACAGACAAGCCTGGATAGGCATCTGACAATAATTAGCATTTTTACATAAAAGTCAGGAAATAAACAGTCTAATTATTGACTTTGAGCTACACCTCCTTCTAGGATTCACAATAAAGGTTAAGCCCATATATACAAGTCAACCAATCCTATCCAGAAGAGGTGGCAGTCTTACAGACTCAAACAAGGAAGTGACTTGCAGTTTGCATCTACTTCAAAAGTACAGTTTCTTAAGAAATCTTTTGTAAGCAGGCATAAATTAATAAGCATCTAATTTTTCTAACATTTCCCCCCGTTTATACTATGACAGTTCTTTCAGCACCTCGGCTTCCAGGATTTCACCAAGGTCCATCATATAGTTCACACATGAGAGTCAGGGGTGTGGTTCTTATCCTCATCTGCTTCAGCATGGAGTCCGGAATATGAGTATAAGTCTTTTTGGAGGCACATAGTCTTTGTCAAGGATGTGTCAATGAACCGTTGAAGGAGTTCTCAGACACAGGGAATGCAGCAGCAACCGCACAGGGTCAACACTGTAGCGGCCATTATTATTGAGATCAACATATTTCTTACCAGCTCACCCCACCTACCAAATTAGGTCTCAAAAAGTCCAGCCAGTGTTTTCCACTCCAGAATGTTCCGCCAGTTCTTCAGACAGCATCTGCAATCCTTGCAGGGCTTTCGTTATGCTACCATCGGGGGCTGTATTGTTAGGAATGAAGGTGCAACAAAAAGTTCCAAACATCTTGCACACACCGCCTCTCTCTGCCAACAGCATATCAAGAGAAATACGATTCTGCCAGGCTGTCAATGAGGTTACATCCAGTTGGCTGGCCACTCCTTTAAGGGCCTCTCTGGTGTAGTTCACAAATATTTGCTGCTTATAGTAGATGTAGTTTATCCAGTCAACATTCTTGTTAGGTTGAATCCACAAGAAGATCTGAGATCTGATCTCATGCTTTGAATTCATCGGGGACCCCTCGTGGTACTCCAATGAAATCAATGTAGACCCGTTTGTCGAACGATCCTCGTAGTGCTCCTCTCTTCATTCGAGAATATTGTTTCTTCAAGGGAGGTATCTTTATCTCATCACCTACAGGTATCATATAAAAGGGAAGAAGCAAATGGATTAAGGTACAGCCCCCCTTGCACTTGGGAGGGAGTTTGGTGCTAAGTTTCATATCCCGCACAGCCACCAAACATCAGCTAATGGTTTCTTTTCGTCATTAAACTAATCCTGCTGGTAAGGCGGGTCACTGGTTCATATATTTTTTATGCAATAGGTCGGGGGTAAGTCTCCTACTTGCTATCCATTTCCTTCTGTGTTGACAAAGCTGGTGAAATATCCTGGGATTGCTCTAACAGAGGGAGGTATCCACATCCTGGTAGTTAAATACAATTTCTGCTCCTCTTTGCACTCGGTATTTGTGATGTTTTCCTTAAACATTCTTATTATACAGGTCAGGTTTGTTTCGTCAGTCAGGAAAGGGACAGTCGCTAGCTGAGGCCGTGAGTTGGCACATGAGATACAGTTTCCCAGCCCTTTGGATAGAATGGGTCAGATGGACAACCAAGACCACTCATTCTTCTCCCCAAACCCTGTTTCTATACTTAACTGTTCTTTGTAAGTAAAGTTAGTTTTGAACAGGTCTGGGCGGAGCTTTATTAGTGGCATGCTGGTGACTGGGGATGCAACTTGTCCTTTCCCAAGCACTTGAATCTGTATTGTTCCCACTGCATCTTTTCCCAGGGGTATATGGATACCTAACTTATCGGTTTCAGAATCCTCCCTTGTTGCAGATCTCAAGACTAGTAACAGTTGATTATAGTCATCCCCCTGTGGTGGTAGCTTATGCAAGCTTAAACGTTGCACTAGACCTTTTTGTGGGGGAACCTGAGCTGAAGAGGTTAGGTAACCATCTAAATCTGTAGTCCACCATACTTCAGACCACAAAGAACAGGTGGCAGCTCCACACATACTTTTCGTAATTGCTATATCTAAATATCCAATTGTTTGGGCATTCTACCACCTGACATGCGTCAACTTTGACTGCTTTGATGGGTCCTTAGTTTATAGTGATGATCAGGTCACCGTTTGGAATCTAAACCTCAAGTCCCAAAAACAGAATAAAAGAATACACCAAAGGGAATTGACAAAAGGCCCAGAGTATTAGTACTAATGTTACAATGCTTCCCACGGTCATCATCCCTATTAGGAATCGACCTGTCCATGTTTTGGTAAAGTATCCTGGTTCTAGCAGTTGTCTTTCCCTAAGCTGTTTTACCGCCCCTATGAGCCTATATTGTGCCATGTTTCTTCACCGGGTTTGAGACGGGTGGTCCCTATTGGAGTCACCCCCCTTTGTAGCCGGACTTACACTCAAGGCTCCGTGGGCGTTCCCTGGTCTGACCCTAAGTTTCTTGCCCTTTTGCAATGTGAAAGTTGTATCTGAGCTACTCTTTCTGCTATTTTGACTGCTGTGGACGTGGTACCTGATAGGGCCCTTCCCACCTTGGATCTGACCACTGCTTTCTCTTTATTATTTCGATCCAAACCCAATCCCCTGGTTGGAGAAGCAATAAGGCTGCATATCTAAACAATGAAGTAGGCAAGATAGGTTTACCATCTGTGTTTGTATAGATACCTTTTACCTGTACGGCCCCTTTTGATAACCATTTTTGTTTCTCAGTCCCGGGTGCTGACCCTTGCATTTCCATCAGCCATGTTTCATCTATTGCTTTCTGCATTTCTGCTGGTTCTGCCAGATAGGAGTGTATTTCTTGTTTGCCTTCAGCTCTCTCTTTTGCTGCTCTGTCTGCTAGGGCATTCCCTAATGTGATTGGGTCTGTACCTTTCTTATGTGCTGCACATTGGCATATAGCTACTTGACTTGGCTTTTGTACGATGTCTAACAGGGCCAGAATGAGATCTCTGCGTACAATGGGTTTGCCTGTTGATGTGACCATACCTCTGTTATTCCATCGTTGTGCAAACACATGTATGGTGGAAAAGGCATATTGGCTGTCTGTGTATATGTTCACCTTTTTCCCTTTACCTAGGTCACATGTCCTTGTTAAAGCTATGATCTCTGCTTGTTGGGCTAAGAACTAGATAGTTTACCTGCCTCAACAACCTGATCATGTGTTACAACGGCATACAGTTTGATTTGTGCCCATATCATTCTTTTTACACGATCCATCAACAAAAGTAGGTCATATGTCACGGATCCAACCCACACGCCACGCCCACAGCGACTAGCTAACCGAGGCGCGCACGTGCGGCCGTGACTTGGGGTAAGAGGGAATAAGGGGGACTTAATCTGAATATATATAAGTATACAAGACCGGCCGTGATATACTTTCACAGCCCGCACTACCTCTGGCCACCACTAGAGGGAGACTCCACTCCAATCCAGCTGGCTGACCACACACACAGGCAGACAGGAATCTTATATACAATCTGTTGCACACTAAGGGTTGAGGAGCAGCCTAGCAATCGCACACCCTTCGAGGATTCCTCCAGCTATCGCACAAGCTAGAACCCCAGTGTTAATCACTCTTCCACTGTCCACACCCCCCCACACCAGACACACCACAAACGGTAGCTTGCCACCACCCAACAGTTTTACTGGCCTGCTGGGCCACCACACACACAGATCTCCGTCTGGCAGACCTGTTACCTTTACAATCTGCATGCAATCTGCCAACACGCAGTACAATTGCATCCTACACTAGGCTACAAATACAGTTTTACATGCAGGTGTAGCCTACAGTGTATCCAATCAGAAGGAAGTATTTTCATCTCTGCAACTAATATTTTAGCTTTTATGAGAGATTAAATATATTCCTTTGATCTGCTGATATTCTTCAAAGCTCCCAGACACATCGGAACCACCTCTGGTCTCCCGCTGTGTCATGAAGCCGAACTGTCTCAAGCCTTTTCCTTCCAGATTTCCCAGGTGACAAATCTAATTGAAATCCAGGTGTCACCTCCTTCCAGAGGATGCTCTGTCCCTTTCAGATACCAATTGGTGACCATATGTCTCTGACTGAATTCTGAACACATCTTATATTATTCTAACATGGAATGCTAAATCTACATTGTCATATTTTCTACAGATCCCATCTCAGCTACTGAAATCTTACATGTACGGCACAGGTCACCTTTTTTCCTTTACCTAGGTCACATGCCCTTGTTAAAAGCTATGATCTCTGCTTGTTGGGCTGAGTAAGAACTAGGTAGTTTACTCAGACAACCTGATCATGTGTTACAACAGCATACCCTGTTTGATTTGTGCTCATATTCTTTTAACACAATCCATCAACAAAGTAGGTAATATCAGCATTGCTAAGTGGCACATCTGTGAGATCTATTCTAGAAAGTATTCTTTCATCAATTTGGGCTATACAGGCGAAACTCAAAAAATTAGAATATGGTGCAAAAGTTCATTTTAGTGCAGCAACATAAAAGGTGAAATATATGAGAGAGACTCATTACATGCAAAGCAAGATAGTTCCAGCCGTGATTTGTCATCATTGTGATTATGGCTTACAGCTCATGAAAACCCCAAATCCACAATCTCAGAAAATGAGAATATTCCATGCAATCAATAAAACAAGGATTGTACATAGAACAATATCGCACCTCTGAAAAGTAGAAGCTGCATATGTACTCAGTACTTGGTTGGGGCCCCTTTTGCAGCAATTACTGCCTCAATGCAGCGTGGCATGGAAGCTATCAGCCTGTGGCACTGCTGAGGTGTTATGGAAGACCAGGATGCTTCAATAGCGGCCTTCAGCTCTTCTGCATTGTTCAGTCTCATGTCTCATCTTTCTCTTGGCAATGCCCCATAGATTCTCTATGGGGTTCAGGTCAGGTGAGTTTGCTGGCCAATCAATCACAGTAATCCCAGGGTCATTGAACAAAGTTTTGGTGCTTTTGGCAGTGTGGGCGGAGCCAAGTCCTGCTGGAAAATGAAGTCAGCGTCCCCATAAAGCTCGTCTGCTGAAGGAAGCATGAAGTGCTCCAAAATCTCCTGGTAGACAGCTGCGGTGACCCTGGACTTAATGAAGCACAGTGGGCCAACAGCAGATGACATGGCTCCCCAAATCAACACAGACTGTGGAAACTTCACACTGGACTTCAAGCATCTTGCAGTGTGTGCCTCTCCATTCTTCCTCCATACTCGGGGTCCTTGGGCCTCTCCATTCCTCCTCCATACTCGGGGTCCTTGGGCCTCTCCATTCCTCCTCCATACTCGGGGTCCTTGGGCCTCTCCATTCTTCCTCCATACTCGGGGTCCTTGGGCCTCTCCATTCTTCCTCCATACTCTGGGTCCTTGGGCCTCTCCATTCTTCCTCCATACTCTGGGTCCTTGGGCCTCTCCATTCTTCCTCCATACTCGGGGTCCTCGGGCCTCTCCATTCTTCCTCCATACTCGGGGTCCTTGGTTTCCAAATGAGGTGCAAAAGTTGCTCTCATCAGAAAAGAGGACTTTGGACCACTGAACAACAGACCAGGTCTGTTTTTCTTTAGCCCAGGTAAGACACTTCTGATGTTGTTTGTTGCTCAGGAGCGACTTGACAAGAGGAATACGACATTTGAAGCCCATGTCCAGGATCCATCTGTGTGTGGTGGCTCTTGATGCACTGACTCCAGCCTCAGTCCAGTCCTTGTGAAAGTCCCCAAAACTTTTGAATGTCCTTTTCCTGACAATCCTCTCCAGGCTTCGGTCATCCCTGCTGCTTGTGCACCTTTTTCTTCCACACTTTTCCCTCCCACATAACTTTCTATTAATGTGCTTTGATACAGCGCTTTGGCAACATGCAACTACTTCTGCAATTCCCTTTTGAGGCTTTCCCTCCTTATGGAGGGTGTCAGTGATGGTGTCAGGTCAGCAGTCTTTCCCATGATTGTGATTCCTACTGAACCAGACTGAGAGACCATTTAAAGGCTCAGGAACCCTTTGCAGGTGTTATGGCTGAAAGAGCTGATTAGAGTGGGACACTTTGAGCCGAGATTATTCCACCTTTTCACAATATTCTCATTTTCTGAGATTGTGGATTTGGGGTTTTCATTAGCTGTAAGCCATAATCATCACAATGATGACAAATCACGGCTTGAACTATCTTGCTTTGCATGTAATGAGTATCTCGTATATTAGTGTCACCTTTTAAGTTGCTGAACTGAAATAAATGAACTTTAGCACCATATTCTAATTTTTCGAGTTTCACCTGTACAGTCATGTGGATCCCCTTCAATGGGTGCAGGCATGAGTGTGGAAGGATTAAGGGTAGTACACCTTTCAATGGTGATGTGAGGTTGTCCTAAGAGTGGTCATACATGACAGACGTCTTGCTGGGGACAGAAAGGAAATTGTCCTGGAGCAAGATTACTGAAATGGCATGTTGGACCTTCAGAACAAGAGGGTGAAAGAGAATTATCATTGCTGAGGACTTAATGGGCATTGAAGCAGCTACAACGGCTTGAACACAATGGGGCAAACTATGTGCTACCGGATCCAATCTGATAGAATAGAATGCAATTGGTTTGTGTTTGTCAACGTATATCTGAGTGAGGACAGGTGTCATGTACCCATTCTTGCAGTCTATCATTTGATAGAAAACATTTCTGTAATTAGGAAACCCCAGGACCGCCGAGCTCACAATTAATTGTTTAATTTGTACAAAGGCCTCCTCAGCTTTAGAGGTCCATTGTATTTTGTCTCTGGCCGACCTGGAGGTGCTATAAATCAGTTCTGCTAGTGGAGCAGTTTCTGTTGTATAATTTGCTATTCATGACCGGCAAAAGTTAGCCATCCCAAGGAAAGACATTTCCTTTTTGGTGGGTTGTTTTGAGGCCTGAAGTATAGCTGCTTTGCGACCCTTGTCCAAGTGTCTACCTTCCTGCCAAAGGGTGTATCCCAGGTATTTTACCTGTTCCTTCCATAGTTGTAGTTTATCTTTACTGACCTTATGTCCCTGCTCAGCCAGGAAGGACAATAGGGCCAGTGTGTCTTCCCTACAGCCCAATTCTGTGGGGGATGCCACCAATATGTCACCCACATACAGAAGTATTTGGCTGCCACATGGAGGTACAAATCTGGACATATTGTTTGGCATTTCTTGTGAGAAAATTGTAGGACTATCACAATATCCTTGCGGTAATCTTGTGCATGTGTACTTTTTGTTTATACATAAATGCAAACCAAAACTGGCTATCCTTATGCACAGGTATCGAAAAGAAAGCATTGCTTATATCAATGACAGAATACCTTCTTCTCAGGCTGAAGATCGTTCAGGAGGACATGGGGGTCAGGCACTACTGGACCCCGTGGCACCACTGCTTTATTTATTGCCTGCAGGTCCTGAACGAGTCTCCAGCCTCCTTGTGGCTCTGACAGGAAACAAAGGTGTATTGCTGGGTGAATCTGGACATTCTATGATTATACCATTGTCCAACAGTTATCTGACTACAGGATCCACCCCCACCACTGCATCTTTTCTCAAAGGGTATGGTTTTTGATGTGGTCTCATAGTACTTTTGGGGGTGATTTGTACTTCACTTGCTGTTTTAATTAGTCCTACATCACCCTTTCCTTTTGACCAAAGGTGATCGGGGATGTTTTTAAGTGCATCCTCTTCCTCCCGGGTTAAGAGGACCAATCATTCATTTTCATGATCCCCTCCTGATGTACATTGTGTGACCCAGTTAAGGTTACAAGACTTGAAACGTCGGGGGGTGCAATGGCTAACAGCACTGGGACTTCAGGCAGAACAGCAGTACAGTTACATGATCATCAAGACATACAAGTCAAAGGGTGGGAGGGGAGGAGCCTGAACATGGCAGCCGAGGAGAGCGTGAAGGCACTAGCAGTTTGCTAGGCTCCGCTTCCCGTCTTCCCCAGGGACCCTCTGGAGCAAATATATGAAGGGGCAGACTCACCGGAGCTCAGCGGGCCGAGTAGAGGCTGGAGAGCAGGGGATGTGAGCGGGTCGTGAATTGAGGCAGGAGCTTGGGCAGCTGGGAGACGAGGAGATGCGGCAGAGCATGTGACTAGCCACAGAGGATCTCTGAAAGGAGGAGAGACCGTCCGGCATCCCGAGGAGAGAGGGAAGTGCCTGTTTACTCCTGGCCTCGATCCCCGGCGTGCAGACCGGCTCTGGACCCAGGAAAAGCAGGAGATCCAGCCTGTTGCCAGTGGATGATCCCCATATGATTGAAAGGCCCAAGGAGACCCGGAGGAATCCCCCAAAAAACTGAGAAAAGCCCTCTAACCGATGACCGGAGCCTCTGACAAGGAAAGAGAATGGTGAGTGAGAGCGGCTGGGGCTGTCTATAGGCTGGAATCATCTATGTATTATAATCTTCTGTGATAGAGAGGAGGAAGAAGGTGAAGGAGAGGAGGGGGGGGGGGGGGGGGATTCCCAAGGGTCAAGAAGAGGTGGAGAAGAAAAGAGGATTAAGGAGACCCAGAAAAGTAAAGTAAAAGGAAAAATAGCAAGGCAAGGCTGGGTTAACAAGCTATAGACATTGGACATACACTTGTCTAGTGATCATAGAAGAAAATAAGACCCATAGAGGACATGAAGAATAAAGGAGTTAAAGGACTCAAAGGGTCCCAAACGGGTACGATCAAGAAATATACTTCTCAAGGAAATATTACTCCAGAAAGGCCCCAAGGCGCTAGTGAAAAAGGAGAAATGGAAACCAGTTTGGGAAATAGCCCAAGATTATCACTGGGCATGAATAGCAGCTGTAGTCTACAAACGGTGGAAAGGCTGGAAAAAAAAGAATCTGATGGTGAACTACAAGTACCAAATAAGAAAGATGATAGAAATGTTTCAAAATTTGGAGAAAATGATAAAGCAAGAAATGACAACTATTCGGAATGATTTGGGGCATTTGTTGTTGAGAGTGGAGGAAACGGAGGAGAAAGTTAAGAATCAGGCCCAAACCATTGTTAAACTAGAAAGGAAGATAACAAACATGGACTTTATTCAGAAAAAATTGCTTTATAGGATGGAGGTACAAGAGAATAAGGAAAGAAATCTTAGGGTACGAGGATTACCAGAGTCTGTAAAAGGAGAATCACTGTATGAACTAGTTAGTAAAATTTTAAACTTCATAATGGACAGAGTGGAATCAGAAGTGACTAATCTGGATGGAGTGTTCAGAAAAGGAAAGTTCAAAGAGACCACGGGGAAGGAGAGACCAAGAGATACAGTTGTTCAAATCTTATCTTTGTCCCCAAATTTTTGAAATTGGAGGAAGATTAAAGGAAGATCAATAATTATATATAGAGATATAGAAATCCAAATTTATGCAGACTTAACACCAGAGACCCTATGGAGAAGAAGATCCCTGAGACCTTTATTGGAGCAAATGAGAAAGCAGAATGTGCAGTACAGATGGGGAACCCCAGAATGCCTAATTGGATGGAGAAACGGAGTCACAGCTTATCTGAGATTTCCGGAGGAACTGAGAGATTTTTGTGAGAGATTGGACTTGCAAAGAATGGAGATAGAAGGATGGGAAGAAGAAAAAAGAGAATTAGAAGATAAGAAAAGAGGACTGGCATCGGGTCGGGAGAGGAAGGGGGGAGGGCTTGGGGCGAGGGAGAGAGTGAGGAAATAGGGACTTTGATTTTTTTTTTTTTTTTTCTCCCCTCCCTCTCTCTTGCTCTTCCCACTCACCCCCCTTCGAATAATAGAATATCTCTTCCGGATTATTTATTTACTTTTTTTGGGGGGGGTATTGGGAACTCTCTGAGTCAAATTGTTAGAGAGAGGGAAACTGGGGAGGATGGAGGAGAGGTGAGCCGTCCATGGGCGGAGGTCAACCCCAAAGTCTTAAATCAAGGGTGGGAATGGTCCCACAAATGATTAGTAGGCACTATACAAGCCTAAAAAGGGGTAGGGGGAGGGAGATGGGAGGGGGGAGGGAGGGGGGGATGGGGGCTGGGTTGGAGGGAGGGGTGGGGTTACTGGGTTAATACTCTGCATGATAGTAGGAAAAAAGAGGAGGCGAAGTGGGATAGAGATAGAGTGAATTAAAAAGGATGGAAGAAATACAGTTTATAACCTATAATGTGAATGGGTTGAATAGTCCTGGGAAAAGATTTAAGTTGTTTAAAGAGCTACATCACAGGGCAACATCAGTGGTATTTTTACAGGAGACACATTTTGAGTTAGAGGCAAATGTGAAATTAAAATCTAAATATTACCCAACATGGTATTACGCTGACTCTCCAATTAAAAGAGCAAAAGGGGTTGCAATAGGATTGGCAAAGAATATGAGATTTGAGTTGGAGGATAGAAGGACCGATCCTGAGGGGAGATTCTTATTCTTGAAAGGTAAATTACAGGGAATTGAGTGTACATTAGTCAGTATATACTGCCCCAATAAGAAACCGGAGATGTATATGAAGGGTTTGCTGAAAAAATTGATAGAATTTAAAAAAAGGGCGTTTGATAGTAGCAGGAGATTTAAATTTCTGTATGGACCCACAAAAGGATGCAACCTCTTCTGTGCAGAGAGAGGGTGGTGGGTCTCTGAGAGCTCTGAAAAAAGCGATCCACGAGTATCAACTAGTGGACACCTGGAGAATAATGCATATGAAGGACAGAGACTATACCTTCTCTAATGCACACGAGATATACTCGAGATTAGATTACATCTTAATAGACCACCAACTCATTGAACTTTTGGTTAAAATAGAAATAGAGACAAGAAGGCTCTCGGATCACGCTCCTGTCGTAATGAAAATTGGATGGGGAAAACGATGGACTGGAGGTTTAGGGTGGAGGTTAAATGAGGCTCTTCTTCAGGATGAGGATATAGTTCAAAAGATTGGGGAAGAGATCAAGGTATATTTTAAGGAAAATGAAACAGAGGAAGTATCGATAGCTACAGTTTGGGAGAGCCATAAGGTATATATAAGAGGAATCTTGATTGCGGCAGGAGCAAGGAAGAAAAAAGAAAGAAGAGAGAGGGTCAGTGGGCTGCTAAAAGAAATCATGGACTTGGAGCAGATACATAAGCAGAAAATAACAAAAGAAACAAGACAGAAGTTAATGGATAAAAAAGATGAGCTTGAGATGTTGATGGAAGAGGAGAGGAGAAGAGTATATAACAAAGTCTTAAGTGAGAGATATAGATGGGGAGACAGACCGGGAAAATATTTAATGAGAGCTCTGAATAAAAAGAAAAATAGGAACTATATAGAAAAGATAAAAAGTCCTAAGGGGGAGTTGGCCCACTCAACTAAAGAGATTATTAAAGTGTTCACGGAATATTATAGAAAGTTGTATAATAATAGTCCCCAAGGCTCTCTAAAAGAAACTTGAGAGGGTATTAATGAAAAAAGGATGATATATTTAAAAAATGCGGGATTACCAAAACTAGGTGAAGCACAGTTGAACTCCTTGGACACGGAAATTTCCCAGGAAGAAATCAAAGCAGCATTAAGAAGTACAGGGGGAGGAAAAAGCCCAGGACCAGATGGTTATACAGTGAAGTACTACAAAAAATATAGTGAATTACTGTTACCCAAGCTGAAGAAGTATATGAACGCTCTGGGAGGTGGGATGGAGGTGAGGAGAGAATCTTTACAGACCCATGTAGTACTCATCCACAAGGAGGGAAAAGATCATTCTCAGTGCTCCAGCTATAGACCAATTTCATTATTGAATACAGATACTAAACTGTATGCAAAGGTTTTAGCAAACAGGCTGAAAGATCTAATGCCTGAATGGATCCATGGAGACCAGGTGGGCTTTGTACCAGGGAGAGAAGGTAGAGATAACGGCTTGAGAACCCTGATGCTTATTCAGAAAAGTAGAAAAGGGAAAGCCCCGGTGGTGCTCTTGTCAATTGATGCAGAGAAGGCATTTGATAGAGTGGACTGGGGCTTTATGATGGATAATTTAGAAGCGCTGGGGATAGGAGATAGAATGCGTGAATGGATAAATAAATTATATAGGGAGCCCACCGCAATCATTACGGTAAATGGGGAGAGATCAGACCCCATTGGGATGTCTAATGGAAAAAGACAGGGCTGCCCACTGTCCCCTTTATTATATGTTTTGTCATTGGAACCTCTGTTGTCAATAATAAGGAATAGTGGAGCGGTAAAGGGAATCCAGATAGAAACTATAGAACATAAAGTAGCGGCCTTTGCGGACGACTTATTGTTCTATGTGGGGAATCCCCGAATACCACTCCCAAACATAATGAAGATCCTGAAGGAGTATGGTGAATTATCAAATCTAAAAATGAATCCAACAAAAACAGAGATTCTGAACATTAATGTACCAAAGAGCGAAAAAGAAAAGCTACAAAAAGAATTCCCCTTTATATGGAGAGAAAAAAAGATATAAAATACCTAGGAATAAAACTCACTGTCTCATCTAAGCATTTATATAGATTAAACTATATTTCTTTGATAAACGAGATCAGGGAAGAATTAATTCTTAGTGGAATTAGATTGAGTCAGATGATATGGGTTCCAGCACAGTTTAGAGGAATTAAAGAAAGCACAAGTACTTACACTTTAAATGTTTTAAGGGTATGGGACAATTTACACAAAAACATGAAATGGGAATTCAATTCCATATTAATGCCTCTTACAAACACTGAGTACTTTCCCCCAGGAAAGGATGAGATATCAGGGAGATGGTTTAAAAAGGAAGATATCCAACTGAGAGATGTTCTGGTTGAGGGGGAACTGAGACCATTTAAAGAATTAAAAGAGAAGGGAGATATTTTCACTAGAATAGATGAGTGGAAATACCATCAATTAAAAAGTTTTATTGGAAACCTTCCGAAACCCCTGAGATTAAAACAGGAGTGAAAAAAAAAAAAAAAAAAGTTACAAGACTGAATTCCCTTTGCTTTGTTGCTCAGGTCTCATGTGTACCCAGTCAATTAAAATATCCCCCAGCTCATACCACTCCACCGAAGTATTCCGAGTGAGTGACACATGGGGTACAGTGCTGTCTCTGTAAAGTTTGAATACTTCATCAGGAAGGAGACAGGTGGCCATGCTATTTCCTTCCTGATCCCAATACAAAGTTTTTAGGGTAATTCTGACACCTGAAAATGTAGTTAATTTTTTCTCATAATTAGTATCAGGTCCCAGGGAATGTTTGAAATACATTGTACAATGGGAATGATGCTGAACCTTGCAATTCTTCCCTTTAACCTTTTCTTCCACCTTTTTAAGGAGGGGTTGCTGCATGCATCCTGGACCCGTAGAACATAGATCTAGGCTATACCAATAATAAAGCTCATTGTCAGTCTCCACCATATGTGTTTCACAGGCACGGTGGGCTCTTAAGCTACAACTGAAATATTAAGTGCATGCAGTAAGTCCCTGCCTTAACCCGACATCTTTTACACATCACAATTTTACATTCAGTTTTTGTGATTTATGTCCAACATTTCAGGTTCCTCTGAACCTGGTTCACTTTCCATACATTCTATTTCATTCATCTTTTTCCCATAGTCATGCTTCTTCATTTTTCTCCGACATGCAGTCCCTTGCCAAGTGGCCCTTTTTGACACACAAGAAACATTCACCGCTTTCTTTCCTGCCATCATAATCCTTAATGCGAGGCCTTCGCTGGGGTTTTCTTGACTTTCCTGTATCTTTCTCAACATACACATCCGTTCCATCCTCCACAATAAATACTTTTCTTTTTAGACTGAAAATGCTGCTCGGCATGGCGTGCATATTCAATGAAATCTTGGAGTCTGCAGGTTCTATGGTTTACCATGTGTTTAGTCACAAAGCTGAAAATTGGGGCTAGGAGTCCCTTTAAAATAGTGTTTTTTAGCTGCTGTTCGCATGGAGTGTCATCTCTTTGGTCTGCTGAGACTAATTCCAGAGTAATTCTTAAACACGTCTCTCATTCTTATGATGAAATTATCTGTCTCATCCTCCTTGTATACATTGGTTAATAGCTGCCCAGTTGGCCCTTTGTACCCAGCGCTGATCTACTCGTTATCAGATTATCTGTATTTACCCGTAATTGGGTCACATTGTAAGGTAGTACCTGACCGTCATTGTTTATGGCGGACCAATCCCGATATATGATGCCAATCTGGTCCCAGTATCTGTCTCATAACTTGCTCTACTTCGGTACCATTTAGGTTATAACTAGCTATCATTCCCCTTTCCCCTTCTCTGAACTGTCCCATATTTATCTTAGGGTGAGGGATTCCTTCAGTAGCCTTTTTTTTACATCCATGAGGGTATCCGGTAAAATGCAAGGCTGGCCATCGCCATCGTTACCCACATTCTGTCCCGCCCTGGGATTGGGAAATTGGATCATAGGATATTCTTCTACCTCCCCCTGGTATTTCTGTGGAGAGAAGAGTTCCCTAAAGGGGTTCAAGAGTCCTGAGACCTGATCCAAGATCTGGTCTGCTACATTACATTATAAGGTGTACCCTGTCTAGTCCTACTGACAGACAGTAGTTCTCAGAGGTGTTTTAGATTCTATTGGAACCTCGGGATAGATTCCATATGCTGGCGGGAAAGGAGATACCGTTGGTATTGTTGATTGGTTTGGAAGAGGTGCGGTTACCTTGGGTGGTGAGGTGAGGTGGGTACTATAGGATTTTGTAAAGTTGGTTGGGCAATGTTTGTAAAACTTTGCAATAACAGAATTATTATCTTGTTCTTTATCTACATACATTGCTTTTTTATGTTTTTGACAATTTGTCCTTTGGCTGGATTCCTCAAGTCATTTTTTTGCTTGGAGTAATCCAAGTTTCTTTTGTTTCCTGATTTTAATGCCAGCTTCAGTTTTAATTCTCTTACATAGCTTAACACAAGAATCCTTGTCTAATCGTGCATTAAAATCATAACACTTCATCCATTTACTAAGATATTTCACATTTTTATTCCCCAATTCAAACATATTTGGTACCATTTCTTGTTTCACACATTTCTGGCCCATTTTAGCGTGCGCACGGAGTTAGTTAAGGTCTTCTCACACACACACACAGATACACAATACATTTGTTAACTTGCAGACAGACACAGATTCCCTAAGAGGTTTACTGTACTTCAACCCTCCTAGTTCTGCGTTCTACTAAAAAATATTGGTATTCTTATCTTCTTAACTAAATTGAAACAAAGTACAAGTTGCTCTTACCTTGAACCAGAGTGGGTCTTTATTCTGCCGATTCTTGAGAACCCGTCACCCGATAGGGACCAGTCGGTGGGCCGGCCTCTGTTGACGTCAATTCAGACGGAGGACTTTTGAAGTAAAGAATCCCGTGACTCGGAACTCCCCGTACGGTAACGGTCACCGGTGATCTGGTCCTGTCACAGGATCTTGGGTTCCGGCTCGAAAGACCAAAGTTTGAGAGGGAAATCCACCTTAGACAGCACTCAGGATCAAGTTAAGAAGTTTATTTACTCGTACGAGGAGACAAGATACAGCAAAAATAAGGATATTTGTCTACTGGTTCTAACCGCTGTGACCCGTGCAATAGGGCTGCATACACAGCAATTAGCCTGATAGACGCCTATCCACTGGATATTTGCCTATTGGTTCTAATCACTGTGACCCGTGCAATAGGGCTGCATACACAGCAATTAGCCTGATAGACACCTATCCAGGCTTGTCTGTCTGACAATTAATCTAGACTTTTATAGACTGTTTATTTCCTTACTTTTATGTAAAAATGCTGACTTTGCCACCTCTCCTGGATATGATTGGTTGACTTGTATATATGGGCTTAACCTTTATTGTCAATCCTAGAAGAAGGTGTAGCTCAGTCTTACAGACTCAAACAAGGAAGTGACTTGCAGTTTGCATCTACTTCAAAAGTACAGTTTCTAAAGCAATCTTTTGTAAGCAGGCATAAATGATTATAAAATAAGCATCTCATTTTTCTAACAGTGGGAGAGTAGGTCCTGGCTGGAAGAAAAGAGAAATAGGGTGGTGCTTTCTTCAGCATCTTCAGAGTCTCTGTGCTCCTCAGACCAGGAAGATATACCTACAGAGAATAGGTTTGGGTCTCTATCAGACCAAAGATTTCTTCTGACTCTGGATCAGATGGAGGTTGAGAACATTGCTGGGACAACCCCCGAGGTGCAGGGGGCCCTAGTGATAGACTGAGGAATGCCTATCTCAATCACCTTGATGGCAGTTAACGCCCCAGTAAAAGTGGCAACTATTAATGTTGCCAGCTTGAAATCTGAGTGCTCGTAATGTGGCCTTATTTTTGCTCAGCGAAATTGAAGCTGACGTTTTGTTTTTGCAAGAGACCCGGCTTGATAGCCTCGCTGATATACAACTGGTGAAGAGGGAGTGGAGGTGTGGCCCCTCCTTCTGGTCTCTTGCGGCCGAGCCTTACAGTGGGGGGCAGTTTTTTTTTTACTGATATGGTAACGTGCCAGCGGGTTATTGAAGTAGAGATTGGAAGGTGCATGGTCCTGGACATCTCTGTGAAGGGGCAGGACCTGCATTTAATCAACAAATATAGCCCGCAGTCCAAGTGGGAAAGGAAATACCTCTTTACAAAGAATAAGCCTTTCCTTTTTACGGCTCGGCATTTTGTCTTTGGAGGTGATTTTAACACCATCACTAGGCCCAAAGACAGGAAAGTCTCCACCGACAGGCTGGGCTATGACAGCATTTTTCTTCATGCCATAGTTAGGGATGCAGATCCGCCCCAACTGGGTCGGCAACGGCCCTGGAGGAGCGCCGAGAAGACAATCAAACTTGACTATCTAGCGAAAGTAAAAGTCGTAACAAGGTTTCCGTAGGTGAACCTGCAGAAGGATCATTACCAGGAGAAGGTGAAGACAAGGCTCGGGGAAAGGAGGGAAAATGGAGATAAAGGGGAGCACCGACTCCCCCCCCCCAACCGCACGGAACCCAAGCCGCACGCGACGGGGGTGGGGATGGTGGGGGGAGGCACCTGCAACCGCGGCCCACTCTCCCCTGGACCCTCCCCACCCGAGGGCAGAGGAATGCGCTGGAACGTCGGGCGAACGCCGGCTGGCGAGGATGGGCTGCTGGATCCGTCCTCCCACCTGTGTCCCCGGCAGGCCGAGTCGGGTACCGGCACGGGCCCTGCCACCCTGACCCGGGGCCCAGAATGTTTGGAAGCCTCGAGGCTGGTGCACCCCACCCTCCGAGCCCACGGGAAGGGGGTGGGGTGGTCTTGGGGCCACCACCCGGGCGTCTGATTTCCCCCCCCCTCAACAGGGAGGGGGGCGAGAACCGACAAGTCTTCATTACGCCGGGAACTATGTTGAAACGTACCAGAGCAAGACTCTTAACGGTGGGTCACTCGGCTTGTCGAAGAATGCAGCTAGCTGTGAGAATTTGTGTGAATTGCAGGACACATTGATCATCAATACTTCAAACGCACCTTGCGGCCCCAGGTTCCTCCCAGGGCCATGCCTGTTTGAGGGTCGCTCCTCTGTCGGTCGCATGGCTGAGGTGCTCACAGGGGCCATCGGTGGGAGGGGGCGGCGCAGAGTGGTCCAAGCCCCAACGCCCTCCACCCCTTCCCGAAGGCCCCTTCATCCCCCAAAAGCCACACTCATCTCCCCGACGGTGTCTCCATGCTCCACTCTCTCCCAAGGGCGGTGCGGCTGTCTGGGGCCAAACCAGCAGGGCTGCAACCGCGGTTTTCCGCACCTTCACCCGGAAGGTCAGGTGGGTCCCGGGCGCGGGAAGGGATGGCATGTGGCTGGCTGTTGCGGAGGAAAAGAAACTAACCAGGATTCCCTCTAACGGCGAGTAAAGAGCCCAGCGCCAAATACCCAGCCGCAGGCCATGTGGTGTATGGGAGGCCAGAATCACCCCAGCGTCGCTTGGGGGCCCAAGTCCTTCTGATTGAGGCCCAGCCCGCGGACAGTGTTAGGCCGGTAGCTGCCCCTGGCGTGGCAGAACCCAGCCTCCCCAGAGTCGAGTTGTTTGGGAATGCAGCCGAAAGCGGGTGGTAAACTCCGTCTAAGACTAAATAGCAGACAAGTACCGTAAGGGAAAGTTGAAAAAAACTTTGAAGAGAGAGTTCAAGAGGGCGTGAAACCGTTAAGAGGTAAAAAATGGGTGGGGTCCGCCTGGAGGGTTCAACCCGGCGGGCCAGGGTCAGCTGCACCTCCTCGCGGGGCCCGGCCTTACAGCCCCCTCCCCAAGGCAAGAGCAGTCACTGGGGCAGAGACGACCGCCTCCACGCCCTCCTCCCGCTGAACTGTACCACCCCCCTCCCCCCAGCGCGGCTGTCAACCGGGGCAGACTGTCCCCAGGGTGCCCCAGCCACGCCACTGAGGCTGGAGGGCCCATGCCTCCACGTGGGTGCCAGGGGTCTGCAGCGACGTCTGTGTCCCACCCGACCCATGTTGAAACACGGACCAAGAAGTCTGACGCACGCGCGAGTCAGTTAACCCCCCGTTTTGCGAGTGAAACCCTGCGGCGCAATGAAGGTAAGGGCCGGGACCCCCCCGGCTGAGGTGGGATCCCGCCGGCGGAGACAGTCGCGGGTGCACCACCAGCCCGTCTCGCCCGCCGGGGAGGTGGAGCCTGAGCACAAACGGCAGGAACCGAAATATAGTGAACTATGCCTGGTCAGGGCGAAGCCAGAGGAAACTCTGGTGAAGGTCCGCAGCGGTCCTGACGTGCAAATCGGTTGTCCAACTTGGGTATAGGGGCGAAAGACTAATCGAACCATCTAGTAGCTGGTTCCCTCCGAAGTTTCCCTCAGGATATCTGGCGCTCGGGGGCGACCCCAGTTTTATCCAGTAAAGCGAATGATTAGAGGTCTTGGGGCCGAAACGATCTCAACCTATTCTCAAACTTTAAATGGGTAAGAAGCCCGGCTCGCTGGCCTGGAGCCGGGCGTGGAATGCGAGCGCCCAGTAGGCCACTTTTGGTAAGCAGAACTGGCGCTGCGGGATGAACCGAACGCCGGGTTAAGGCGCCCGATGCCGACGCTCATCAGACCCCAGAAAAGGTGTTGGTTGATATAGACAGCAGGACGATGGCCAAGGAAGTCAGAATCCGCTAAGTGTGTACCAACTCACCTGCCGCATCAACTAGCCCTGAAAATGAATGGTGCTGGAGCATCAGGCTCATACCCAGTGCTGAGAGCGAGTCCCCCCCAGGGGCTAGGCGGCGATGAGTAGGAGGGCCGCCAAGGTGGGCGCGCAAGCCCACGGTGAGGGCCAGGGCGGAGCCACCGCGGGAGCAGATCTTGGTGGTAGTAGCAAATATTCAAACGAGAACTGTGAAAGCCGAAGTGGAGAAGGGTTCCATGTGAACAGCAGTTGAACATGGGTCAGTCGGTCCTGAGAGATAGGCGAGCGCCGTTCAGAAGGGACGGGCGATGGCCTCAGTCGTCATCAGCCGATCGAAAGGGAGTCGGGTTCAGATCCCCAAACCGGAGCAGCGAAGACAGGCGCCCCATGGCGTCCAGTGCGGCAACGCGACTGATCCCGGAGAAGCCGGCGGGAGCCCCGGGGAAAGTTCTCTTTTCTTTGTGAAGGCAGGGCACCCTGGAATGGGTTCGCCCCGAAAGAGGGGCCCGAGCCTTGGAAAGTGTTGCGGTTCTGGTGGCGTCCTGAGAGCTCTCGCTGGCCCTTGAAAATCCGGGGGAGAGGGTGAACAGCCTCTGGCATGTTAGAACAATGTAGGTAAGAGAAGTCGGCAAGTCAGATCCGTAACTTCGGGATAAGGATTGGCTCTAAGGGCTGGGTCGGTTGGGCTGGGGAGCGAAGCAAGGCTGGGCGTGCACCGCGGCTGGACGAAACACCGTCCTGCCTCCCCTCCCCGGGCAGCAACTCTGGACACGTACTGGGCCCTTCCCATGGATCACCCTAGCTGCAGCGGGCGCCTTTCCCCCAGCCCCCTGAGGCCAGAGCTGCTGAAAATGTTTTGGCAAAAGTATGAGTCGGTGTATGTGGCAAATCCCAGGTGGGTGGGATTAACCCCTAGGCTGCTGTCTCGGCAGAGCCCTGTAAAGAAAATGACCATACTGGTTAGGAACGAGTCAGTTCCAGCATCGGATATCACCGTCTGGCTGAACCGTCATTGTGAAGTGTTAGGACCCCTGGTTAAAATACTAGATGAGAGGAAAATTTGGACGGGGGGATAGAATGCGACGGTTCGCTTAAGGCCTGCTGGGCATGTGTTGGTACACATCCCTTCCTCGGCCTTTTTGGGCAAAGATAGGTTGGTTATTTTCTATCCTGGGCAGCCTCGTGTGTGCCACCGCTGTGGAGCCAAGGGGCACTTTGCGGCCATGTGTCCGGTGCTCCCTTTGTCAGGAGATAGGGCACTGGGCACGTGAGTGCGTCCAAATCAAGTGCAACCTTTGTGGGGTGATGGGGCATTCCTACAGTGCGTGTCCCGAGGCCCTGCGTAATTTGCCTGACGGAGATTTGGCGGCGGAATTGGATAGCGTTGAGGCGGAGGAGGCGGCGCACTTGGTAGAGAGGGCACGAGCTGGTGCTCCTGGGGAGGAGAGGTGGTGGAAGAGACCCAGTTGGAACCTGTTCTGGAGGATCAAGTGCAAGAGTTTCCGATGGCTCCTAGGGTAGGGTTGGTTGGGAGAAAGGAGGTTCTGGCATAGGGTGCTAAAGGGGCGGGGGTGGTTGAGGTGGGTGATAAGTCTGGGATTTTGGCCCCTCCGGTTTTGTTGCCAGCTAGGAGAGCTAGGGCGGGAGGGAGGGTTGGTACCCGGAGGGTTCAGGTGGCTGCCCAATCGGGGCAGGGGGTTGTCCGTTAAGGGTAAGGGTAGGCCGGTCCTCTCCTCAGCAGGGTCAGTTTCGTCCTTAGAGGTGGATGATCTGGTCCTAGACAACCAGTTTGGGACACTATCAGGGGATGATGGGGGTGTGTCTAGTGACCCCGGTTCCCCGATGGAGGAGGAGTTAGGGAAGTCCCGGAAGAGGGACAGGGATCTCGCTAAGAAGGTCAAGGGAAAGGGGAAGAAGCGCCTTACTCAATTACCTTGATGGCAGTTCCCGCTCCGATAAAACTGGCGACCATTAATGTTGCCAGTTTAAGATCAGTAAGGGCTCGTGAGATGGCCTTAGTTTTGCTCAGTAAGATTGAAGCTGATATTTTATTTTTGCAGGAGACCAGATTGACCAGCTTGGCGGATTTACATATGGCCAAAAAGGAGTGGAGGTGTGGCCCCTCGTACTGGTCTCTTGCGGCTGAGCCTTACAGCGGGGTTGCGGTTCTTTTTTCCGGCATGGTAACGTGCCGGCGGGTAATCGAGGTGGAGATCGGAAGATGTCTGGTAATAGACGTCCTTTTGAAGGGGCAGGAGCTGCGGCTGATTAACATCTATGGGGCGCAGTCCAAGTGGGAGAGGAAGGGCCTCTTCAGAAGGATAAAGCCCTTCCTTTTTACGTCCCGCCGTATTGTCTTTGGAGGTGATTTCAACACCATCACTAGGCCCAAGGACAGGAAAGGCTCCACTGACAGGCTGGGATATGATAGTATTTTTTTTAATTCGATAGTCAGGGAAGCAGGCCTGGTGGACGCTCTAATTAAGAGTGACCCAGGCAGCACGGGGTTCACTTTTAGGAGAGGTAAAAGTGAGAGTAGGATAGATAGGTTTTTTTAAAAGGAGGATTCTGCCTTCTCGGCACCTGAGTGTCGGGTGGTGGAGTTCTCTGATCACCTTTTGCTTACTATGTCCTTTAACGTTTCGGATACTCCACTGAGGGGGAGGGGTGTCTGGAGGCTGAATTCGACCCTGCTGGATTGTGAGGTGAGACGATCTTTTGAGGAATTTTTCCGGGCTCAGGAGACTATCCTGGAGTTCTGCGGCAGTAAACTGGAATGGTGGGAGCTCACCAAAGGGCGGATTGCCAGGTTTTTCAAGGCCCTAGGTAAGAAAAAGCAGTTTGATAGATATGTTGCCTACCAGCGGTTGAGAAGGAAACTTGACCATCTTATCTCAGAGGGTGGAGATTCTGGGGCAATCTCAGAGGTGACGTTTCTCCTGAGGAAACATCAATATGATCGGCATGCCTCCTTGGTTCTGGAGAGGGATTATGGAAAGTACCATTCGCCTGATCCCTACCAGAACTGCAAGCGTGGTATAGCGGTTAAAACGGTCAACGGCCTGAGAGATAGTACGGGTTCCCTGACGAAGTCCAGGGCGGGGATTCTGGAGGTCTCTAGGGCTTTCTTTAAAGATCTTTTACAGGAGAAGCGCCTCGACCGGGCAAAGATGGTCAGTTTCTTGGAGGCTACCCCAGGATTGGAAAATAATGTTCTGTCCGCGAGTTTGACGGGGAGATTACCGTCGAAGGTGTCCAGAGCAATTGATAGTCTGACCATTAAGAAAGCGCCAGGGCCAGATGGGTTGACAGCGGAGTTCTTTAAGACCTTTAAGTCCTGCCTGGCCCCTCGTCTTGTGGAGGTGTTTAATGGCTGTCTTGAGGAAGGTTCTCTTCCTCCATGAGAGTTTCGACGGTAATTTTGCTGTCAAAAGGGAAGGATCCTTCAACCATTGAGAATTGGCGCCCCATTAGCCTGCTCAACGTTGATAGGAAGATTCTGGCAAAGATTCTTTTCTGGCGCTTGTCATCAGTGGCAGAAGTGTTGCTCTCGGGGCATCAGCACTGCTCGGTTCAGGGCAGGAGTACTTTGTCAGCGGTGTTAGCTGTCCGGGAGGTTCTGGAGCGGTGCAGGGCTGATGGCGGTGGGAAGTACTTGTTGACTCTGGATCAAGCTAAAGCCTTTGATCGGGTGGATCATGAGTACCTTTGGTCTCTTCTTGGTCGATATGGACTGGATGTGGAGTTTATTGGCTGGTTAAAAACCTTGTACAAAGGGGCGGAGAGCTTCATGCTTGTGAACGGTTGGGTAGCCTTTTGAGGTCGGTTCGGGGGTGTGCCAGGGGTGCCCGTTAAGCCCTCTGCTGTATGCCTTTGCCATCGACCCTTCCATTAGGAGGCTGGATGGTGGGGTGTTATCGGGGGTGTCGGCGGGTGTTCCTGGCGTGCCGCCCGTGAGGGTTGTAGCCTATGCCGATGATGTTTCTGTCTTTATCTCCGGGGCAGAGGAGGCGCAGGTGGTGGTCTCGGAGATGGAACAGTATGCGGAGGCTTCTGGCTCCAGAATCGATCGTGACAAGTGTGAAGTTTTCTGGATGGGTAGAGATGGTGAGAACTTCTCACTTCCGGACATCTTCTCAGAGCCCCAGTCAACAGTAAAGGTATTGGGCATCACCTTTGGCCCCGGTGACTATGGCCGGTTGAATTGGGAGTCCAGGTTGTCAGATGCTGAGGCCAAGATGAGATGCTGGAAGGGGTGGCGGCTCTCCTTAAGGGAAAGGGTCGACTTGATAAAGACCTACTTGATTCCAGTCCTTTTGTATGTCAGCTATGTCTGCCTTTTTCCAGAATCTCTCTACACGAGGATCTACAGCTGTTTCTTCCAGTTGTTGTGGGGAAACAGGCTGAACCTCGTGAAGCGGAACGTTACCTACGTCTCCAGGTGTGAGGGTGGCTTAGGCATGGTCAACCCAGTCGTTTTCTTCTCGGTTATGTTTATGAAACATAATTTTGGTAGTATGTTAAGCGAGGAGCCACCTGGTTGGGTAGGTTTCTTTCTGGGCTGGTTTAGACCTTTTTTCAACAGCTGGATGAGTGGCAGGCCAGTGAGAAGCCTGAGGGTCAGGCATGGTGTGCTCCCGGCTTATGTAGCCCCGAGCCTGAAAATTCTGCGGCAGTGGCGTGTGTCGGCAGAGGAGGTCAGGTCCCTTTTTGGGAGGAATCTCAGGGAGAGGATTGTGGCTGCTGCCTTCCAGGCTCCGCTGGCCTTGAAGGATTGCCCAGGCCACATTTTGAGGGAGGGTCTGAAGTTGTTAAATCTTGAGAGGATCCCCTTGAAGTTTAGGGATCTGGCTTGGGTTGCTTTCCACGGCAGACTATATGTGAGGGGGAACTTGAAGTACTGCTCTTTGGATGACCGGCATTGTCCGAGAGTGGGTGGGGGGAAAGTGGAAACTATGGACCACTTTTTGCTTCAGTGCCCCTTCAATGTAGAGGTTTACAAACAGGTGGGAAGTGCCCTGGGCATCCCTTTCCTATGCTGCATGTCCTATGCGGAGTGGGTGTATGGGGCGTTTTCAAGACAGCTGGATTTTGATTTTGAGACACTTTTTCTAGTTAGTCTAGTGGTCCGTTATTTCATGTGGAATGCACGGTGCCAGGTATCCCTTCGACAGAAAGTCCTTCCTGTCGTGGTGGTGGTGAACGATATTCTGGGTGCAGTTGGGAAGATACAGTGTCTTGAGAGGGACAGGATGCGGCCTAAGGCCTGGATGGAGGTGTGGAGGAACATCAGGCCTGGGTTCGTGTCTTGTTGATCTCTGGGTGAGGTTCTGTCCTTTCTGTGTGATCACGCCCTTAGATTGTGTATCGGTTGTTTTTTTTTGGTTGGGTAAATCGGAAGATCTCTATCGCTTAGCCTTTGTGTGGTGGGATTCCTTTCTTGGTCCTCCAGGCGCCGTAGGTGCTTGGAGGGTCCAAGGAGGATGAGTAGTATGATGTACTTTGAAGGGCCAGTAGGCCGTGTTATATGTTATATACTGTTGTGTGTTATGAGTTAAGTATGCAAGGCCATTAGGCCTTTAAGTTCTCTTCTAAGTTTTTTTAGTAGGGGCTAAGCCCCGTATATATCTATGATGGCTGAAGCAGCCTATATGCTTTTATTCCTACAGGGAAGGACTTTTTCTTGAGGTTATGAACCTCTGTGTACAGTGGGTATGGAAAGTTTGGGCACCCCAGCTAAAAATTTGTATTAATGTGCATAAAGAAGCCAAGGAAAGATGGAAAAATCTCCAAAAGGCATCAAATTACAGATTAGACATTCTTATAATATGTCAACAAAAGTTAGATTTTATTTCCATCATTTACACTTTCAAAATAACAGAAAACAAAAAAATGGCGTCTGCAAAAATTTGGGCACCCTGCAGAATTTATAGCATGCACTGCCCCCTTTGCAAAGCTGAGACCTGCCAGTGTCATGGATGGTTCTCAATCATCGTCTGGGAAGACCAGGTGATGTCAATCTCAAAAGGTTTTAAATGCCCAGACTCATCTGACCTTGCCCCAACAATCAGCACCATGGGTTCTTCTAAGCAGTTGTCTAGAAAACTGAAACTGAAAATAGTTGACGCTCACAAAGCTGGAGAAGGCTATAAGAAGATAGCAAAGCGTTTTTAGATGTCAATATCCTCTGTTCGGAATGTAATTAAGAAATCAGGAACAGTGGAAGTTAAAGCAAGATTTGGAAGACCAAGAAAAATATTAGACAGAACAGCTCGCAGGATTGTGAGAAAAACTATTCAAAACCCACGTTTGACTGCACGATCCCTCCAGAAAGATCTGGCAGACACTGGAGTTGTGGTCACTATTCCACTATAAAGAGATACTTGTACAAATATGGTCTTCATGGAAGAGTCATCAGAAGAAAACCTCTTCTACGTCCTCACCACAAAAATCATCGTTTGAACTTTGCAAATGAACATATAGACAAGCCTGATGCATTTTGGAAACAAGTTCTGTGGACCTATGAGGTTAAAATTGAACTTTTTTGCCGGAATGAGCAAAGGTACGTTTGGAGAAGGGGCACAGAATTTAATGAAAAGAACCTCTGTCCAACTGTGAAGCATGGGGTTGGATCAATCATGCTTTGGGGTTGTGTTGCAGCCAGTGGCACAGGGAACATCTCACGAGTAGAAGGAAAAATGGATTCAATAAAATTTCAGCAAATTTTGGATGGTAACTTGATGCCATCTGTGAAAAAGCTGAAGTTAAAGAGAGGATGGCTTCTACAAATGGATAATGATCCTAAACACACCTCGAAATCCACGGGGGATTACATCAAGAGGCGTAAACTGAAGGTTTTGCCATGGCCTTCACAATCTCCTGACCTCAACATCATTGAAAATCTATGGATAGACCTTAAAAGAGCCGTGCGTGACAGACAGCCCAGAAATCTCAAAGAACTGGAAGACTTTTGTAAGGAAGAATGGGCAAAGATACCTCAAACAAGAATTGAAAGACTCTTGGCTGGCTACAAAAAGCGTTTACAAGCTGTGATACTTGCCAAAGGGGGCAGTACAAGATATTAACTCTGCAGGGGGCCCAAACTTTTGCAGACGCCATTTTTTTGTTTTCTGTTATTTTGAAAGTGTAAATGATGGAAATAAAATCTAACTTTTGTTGACATATTATAAGAATGTCTAATCTGTAATTTGATGCCTTTTGGAGATTTTTCCATCTTTCCTTGGCTTCTTTATGCACATTAATACAAATTTTTAGCTGGGGTGCCCAAACTTTCCATCCCCACTGTATATATAGGTTTGTTCTTTACAGGAACGGTCTTGGGTCAAAGACCCCTACGGAATGGACTTTACATTTCCTTTGCTATCGTTTTGTTATGACCAGTATATGGTACTATTTTGTATTTTTATATATAATTGTTTTTGGGTTGCAGGATTTTTTTGAATAAAAAAATTTCCAGCTCCAATAGCGTATATTAAAGTTGCTGCAGTTAGAAAGCTCGTAGTTGGATCTTGGGATCGAGCTGGCGGTCCGCCGCGAGGCGAGCTACCGCCTGTCCCAGCCCCTGCCTCTCGGCGCCTCCCCGATGCTCTTGACTGCGTGTCCCAGGGGGGCCGGTAGACCGCCACGGCGCACCTCACCCCTCCCACCCGCCAGGGGACGCGTCCCCCCCCCCGGGGACCCGCCCTGCGGTAGGTAGGCAGGTCGGGCTCCCCCGCCATTCAGGGCACCAAGAGAGGAGAGAGGTTTTTTTTTTTTTCCTTCTCCCTCCCTAGGGAGGCCTCTCCCCCCTACCCTGCAGCCGGTGAGTCTGCCAGGGCCCGAATGAGAACCAGGCGAGGCCAGAGGACGCCGGCCGGCGGCCCCCGGTCCGAGCGCGGAGAGATAGGTGACCGGCGGAGAGGGGCGTCGGCAGGTCGGTCGTTGGGCCGGGGGGCTGGGCTAGGACCCCCCCTTCCCTCGTACACGCCGCCGGTTTGTGCTGGAGGGCTCGGATGAGGAGGGGGCAGAGTCTGTTCCCCGTCGGCCGGCTCGGCCTGTGGTGCGCAAGAAGGCGGCCTTTGTGCGGCTACAGAGACTGTCTGCAAAGGAGCAGGGTGGATCTAAGGAAGTACAGATTGTGGACTCTGGAAGTCGGGACTCTGCTGCGTTATGCAGCTCGGGAGGTGGTGAGACTCTGGACAGTATTGCAGGTTTGCATGGTCCTCCTGTGAGTGTGGGGAAGTGTGCTTCTAGTGTTGGGGCTCCTCAGGCTCAGCCCCTTGCCAAGTCTGGCTCTATGGAGGCTGGGGTAGGCACGGGGGTGGTGGGGGTGACATCAGGTACCTTGGGGGTCCTCCCGGTGGTGGTAGAGGGTTCTCCAGTGGTGGAGGGAGGTGGATTGAAGGCGGGCCCTGGTGGGCAGGATTCTTTGTCGGCGGGAGTGAGTTTGGAGGGGCAGGGTGGTCCTTCTGTGCAGCCTCCAGAGGCAGGGGCGGTGTTGCGCTACTCTGCAGCGGTGCGGGGGGGACAGGATCTAGGTAGGCCTATGAGGGCCAGTGCGGGCAATCTGCCCACTTTTGCTGCTAGGAGGAATGTGGTTCAGCTGAAGTGGACGGGTCAGGGCCCCCCTTTGGGGCGCCGGGAGGTGGTGGACAGGATTCTTGAGATGGGGTTTAAGGCGGCTGAGATCTTCGTCTTTATTGCCCCCATTGGGACTGGGGAATATGATCTTTCCTTTATGCGGCCAGACCTACTTGATTTATTCTGGCAGAGGTATGAGTCCACTTATGTGAGGGATTCAAGGTGGGAGGGTCTGACTACTAAACTTCTTTCTAGACAGAATGTGATCAAGAAAGTTACTATTTTGGTTCGTAATGAGTCAGTGCCCGCTTCGGATATAGTGGTTTGGTTGGGGCGTTATAGTGAGGTGTTGGGTCCTTTGGTCAAAATACTTGATGACCGCAAAATATGGACGGGTGGGTGGACAGCCACAGTGCAGCTGAAAGTGGAGGGCAATGTGCTACAACATATCCCCTCCTCTGCTTTCTTGGGACGGGACCGTTTGGTTATTTTCTACCCGGGGCAGCCCAGGGTGTGTCATAGGTGTGGGGCGAAGGGGCACTTCGCGGCCACGTGCCCGGTCTTAAGATGTTCACTCTGTCAGGAGATTGGGCACTTGGCCAGGGATTGTAATATTATTAGATGCAATCTCTGCGGGGCCCTGGGTCACTCGTATAACACGTGTCCAGAAGCCTTGCGGAACCTGCCGGAGGGTGAGTTGGAGGCGGAATTGGACCGGATGGATGCGGAGGAAGCAGAGGATGTAGTGGAGAGGGCTGGTCAGGCTAAGAAGGGGGTGGTGGGGTTGGAGGAAAAAGGGGAGGAGGGTGGGACTTCTGTAGGGTTGGGTTCCTCTGGTTCACTGGGAGTGGGTTCCAGGGGTAGGCGGGTAGGCCCAGCTGTAAAGAGGGGTGGGAGTTTGGTGGAGGCTGCGATAGGGGCGGGTATGGTAGAGGTGGGATCTACGGTTGTGGAGTTGGCCCCCCCTGTTTTGCTGCCAGCACGTCGTGCTCGGGCTGGTGGGAGGAATGGGGCCCAAGGTGCTTCGGGTAGTACTCAAGAAGGGCAGGGGGTAGGCCGAGGAGAGGGTGGGTGGATGGTGGTAAAAGGAAAGGGAAGGCCTGTTTTGTCCTCTACAGGGGTCGGTTTCCTCCCTGGAGGTGGAGGACCTGGTCCTCGATAATCGGTTTGCGACTTTGTCGGGAGAGGAGGGGGGAGCGTCTAGCGACCCCGCATCCCCGGCGGAGGATGAGGTAGGGAGGTCCCTTGTGCTGAGCAAGGGTCCGTGTAAAAAGGCTAAGCGAAAGGTTAAGCACTTTACTCAATTACCTTGATGGCAGTTCCCGCTCCGATAAAACTGGCGACCATTAACGTTGCCAGTTTAAGATCAGTAAGGGCTCGTGAAATGGCCTTTTTGCTCAGTGGGATTGATGCTGATGTTTTATTTTTGCAGGAGACCAGGCTGTCCAGCTTGGCCGATATACATCTGTCCAAAAAGGAGTGGAGGTGTGGTTCCTCGTATTGGTCTCTTGCGGCTGAGCCTTACAGCGGAGTCGCGGTTCTTTTTTCCGGCATGGTAACGTGCCGGCGGGTAATTGAGGTAGAGATTGGAAGATGTCTGGTTTTGGACGTCCTTTTGAAGGGGCAGGAGCTGAGGTTAACTAACATCTATGGGCCTCAGTCCAAGTGGGAGAGGAAGGGCCTCTTCAAAAGGATAAAACCCTTCCTTTTTACGTCCCGACAGGTTGTCTTTGGAGGTGATTTCAATGCCATTACTAGGCCTCAGGACAGGAAAGGCTCCACTGACAGGTTGGGATATGATAGTATTTTTTTGAATACGATAGTTAGGGAAGCAGGCCTGGTTGATGCTCTGATTGAGAGTAACCCGGGCGGCACGGGGTTCACATTTAGGAGAGGTAGAAGTGAGAGTAGGATAGATAGGTTTTTTTTTGAAGGGGGACTCTGCCTTCTCGGCACCTGTGTGTCAGGCGGTAGAGTTTTCCGATCACCTTTTGCTCACTATGTCTTTAAATGTTTCAGATACCGGGCGAGGATGGTCAGCTTCTTGGAGGCTACGCCAGGTCTAGGAAATAATGTTCTGCCAGCGAGTTTGGTGGGAGAGATTACTGTCGAAGAGGTGAACAGAGCAATTGATAATCTGGCGATTAAGAAAACACCTGGGCCGGATGGGCTGACAGCGGAGTTTTTTTAAGACCTTTAAGTCTTGCCTGGCACCTCGCTTAGTGGAGGTTTTTAATAGCTGTCTCGAGGAGGGTTCTCTTCCTCCCTCCATGAGGGTTTCGGCAGTAATCTTGCTGTCAAAAGGGAAGGATCTGTCAACCATTGAGAATTGGCGCCCCATTAGCCTTCTCAACGTTGATAGAAAGATTCTGGCAAAGATTCTTTTCTGGCGCTTGTCGTCAGTGGCAGAGGCATTGCTTTCAGGGCATCAGCACTGTTCGGTTCAGGGTAGGAGTACTTTCTCAGCGGTGTTAGCTGTCCGGGAGGCTCTGGAGCGGAGCAGGGCTGATGGCAGTGGGAAGTATTTGCTGACTCTGGATCAAGCTAAGGCCTTTGATCGGGTGGATCATGAGTACCTTTGGTCTCTTCTTGGCCGATATGGCCTGGATAGGGAGTTCATTGGCTGGTTGAAAACCTTATATAGAGGGGCGGAGAGCTTCATGCTTGTGAACGGTTGGATTGGGCAGCCTTTTGGGGTTGGTTCGAGGGTTCGCCAGGGCTGCCCGCTAAGCCCCTTGCTGTATGCCTTTGCCATTGACCCCTTCATTCGGAGGCTAGATGGTGGGGTGTTGGCAGGGGTGTCGGCGGGTGTTCCTGGTGAGCAACCCTTGAGGGTTGTGGCCTATGCTGATGATGTTTCTGTCTTCATCTCTGGGGCGGAGGAGGCGCAGGTGGTGGTCTCGGAGATGGAACAGTATGCGGAGGCTTCGGGCTTCAAAATCAATCGGGATAAGTGTGAAGTTTTCTGGATGGGTAGAGATGGTGAGAGCTTCTCGCCCCCGGACATCTTCTCGGAGCCCCAGTCAACAGTAAAAGTATTGGGCATCACCTTTGGCCCCGGTGACTATGGCCGGTCAAATTGGGAATCCAGATTGTCAGATGCTGAGGCCAAGATGAGATGTTGGAAGGGGTGGCGGCTCTCCTTAAGGGAAAGGGTAGACCTGATAAAGACCTACAGTCATGGCCGAAATTGTTGGCACCCTTGATATTTCTCCAGGAAATCATGTATTTCTCACGAAACGTATTGCATTAACACATGTTTTGCTATACACATGTTTATTCCCTTTGTGTGTATTGGGACAAAACAAAAAAAGGGAGGAAAGAAAGCAAATTCGACATAATGTCACACAAACCTCCAAAAATGGGCTGGACAAAAGTATTGGCACCCTTTCACAACTGCGGATAAATAAGAATGTTACAAGCATGTGATGCTCCTGTAAACTCACCTGGGGCAAGTAACAGGTGTGGGCAATATAGAAATCACACCTGAAAGCAGATAAAAAGGAGAGACGTTCACTTAACCTTTGCATTGTGTGTCTGTCTGTGCCACACTAAGCATGGACAACAGAAAGAGGAGACGAGAACTGTCTGAGGACCTGAGAACCAAAATTGTGGCAAAATATCAACAATCTCAAGGTTACAAGTCCATCTCCAGAGAACTAGATTTGCCTTTGTCCACAGTGCGCAACATTATCAAGAAGTTTGCAACCCATGGCACTGTAGCTAATCTCCCTGGTCGTGGACGGATGAGGAAAATTGATGAAAGATTGCAACGCAGAATAGTCCGGATGGTGGATAAGCAGCCCCAAACATGTTCCAAAGACATTCAAGCTGTCCTGCAGGCTCAGGGAGCATCAGTGTCAGCGCGAACTATCCGTCGACATTTAAATGAAATGAAACGCTATGGCAGGAGACCCAGGAGGACCCCACTGCTGACACAGAGACATAAAAAAGCAAGACTACAGTTTGCCAAAATGTACTTGAGTAAGCCAAAAGCCTTCTGGGAAAACGTCTTGTGGACAGATGAGACCAAGATAGAGCTTTTCGGTAAAGCACATCATTCTACTGTTTACCGAAAACGGAATGAGGCCTACAAAGAACAAAACACAGTACCTACGGTAAAATATGGTGGAGGTTCAATGATGTTTTGGGGTTGTTTTGCTGCCTCTGGCACTGGGTGCCTTGACTGTGTGCAAGGCATCATGAAATCTGAGGATTACCAAAGGATTTTGGGTCGCACTGTAGGGCCCAGTGTCAGAAAGCTGGGTTTGCGTCCAAGATCCTGGGTCTTCCAGCAGGACAATGACCCCAAACATACGTCAAAAAGCACTCAGAAATGGATGGCAAAGAAGCGCTGGAGAGTTCTGAAGTGGCCAGCAATGAGCCCAGATCTAAATCCCATTGAACACCTGTGGAGAGATCTTAAAATTGCTGTTGGGAAAAGGTGTCCTTCCAATAAGAGAGACCTGGAGCTGTTTGCAAAGGAAGAGTGGTCCAAAATTCCGGGTGAGAGGTGTCAGAAGCTTATTGATGGTTATAGGAAGCGACTGATTTCAGTTATGTTTTCCAAAGGGTGTGCAACCAAATATTAAGTTAAGGGTGCCAATACTTTTGTCCAGCCCATTTTTGGGGTTTTGTGTGACATTATGTCATATTTGCTTTTCTGCCTCTGTTTTATATTTGTTCCAATACATACAAAGGGAATAAACATGTGTATAGCAAAACATGTGTTAATGCAATACCTTTTTTGTGTGAAATACTTGATTTTCAGGAAAAATATCAAGGGTGCCAACAATTTCGGCCATGACTGTACTTGATTCCGGTCTTTTTGTATGTTAGCTATGTCTGCCTTTTGCCGGAATCTCTCTATACGAGGATTTACAGCTATTTTTTCCAGTTGTTATGGGGAAACAGGCTGAACCTCGTGAGGCGGAATGTTACCTACCTTTCCAGGCGTGAGGGTGGCTTAGGGATGGTCAACCCTGTTTTCTTTTCGGTTATGTTTTTGAAACATAATTTTGGTAGTTTGTTAAGTGAGGAGCCGCCTGGTTGGGTAGGTTTCTTTCTGGGCTGGTTTAGACCTTTTCTCAACAGCTGGATGAGTGGCGGGCCAGTGAGAAGCCTGAGGGTCAGGCATGGTGTGCTCCCGGCTTATGTCACCCGAGCCTGAAAATTTTGCGGCGGTGGCGTGTGTCGGCAGAGGAGGTCAGGTCCCTTTCTGGGAGGAATCTCAGGGAGAGGATCGTGGCTTCTGCCTTCCAGGCTCCGCTGGCCTTGAAGGATTGCCCAAGTCATATTATGAGGGAGGGTTTGAAGTTGTTAAATCTTGAAAGGATCCCCTTGAAATTTAGGGACCTGGCTTGGCTTGCCTTTCATGGCAGACTATGTGAGGGGGAACCTGAAGTACCGCTCTTTGGATGACCGTGGTTGTCCGAGAGCAGAGTGTGGGGGGGAAGTGGAGACTATGGACCACTTCTTGCTTCAGTGCCCCTTCAATGTAGAGGTTTACAAACAGGTGGGTGGCGCCCTGGGCATCCCTTTTCTGTACCGCATGTCTTACGCGGAGTGGGTTTATGGGGCGTTTGCAAGACAGCTGGATTTTGATTTCGGTACACTTTTTAGTCAGTTTAGTGGTCCGTTATTTCACATGGAATGCACGGTGTCAGGTATCTCTTCGACAGAAAGTCCTTCCTGTCGTGGTGGTGAACGATTTTCTGGGTGCAGTTGGGAAGATTTGGGGTCTTGAGGAAAGCAGGATGTGGCCTATAGCCTGGATGGAGGTGTGGAGGAACATCAGGCCTGGGCTTGTGTCTTGCTGATCTCTGGGTGAGGTTCTGTCCTGTTCTTTCTGTGTGATCACGTCCCTCGATTTTTTATCTTTTTTTTTTGGTTGGGTAAATTGGAAGGTCTCTATCGCTTAGCCTTTGTGTAGTAGGGTTCCCTCCTGGTCCTCTGGGTGCCGTTGGTGCTTGGTGGATCCAAGAGGGATGTGTGGGTTAGTGTGGTTTGATGGAGTAGTGGGCTGTGTTATATGCTGCCGAGTGTTCTGAGTTTCATGTGTATGGCCGGTAGGCCTTGTCAGTTCTGTTATTCTATTTCCAGTGGGGGCCTAAGCCCCGGATGTTTCTAAGTTGGTTGAAGTAGCTTTTGTGTTTTTTTTTTTTTTTTCTCTTCCTATAGGGATGGACTCTTTCTTTTCTGGTTTAATTACGACCAGTATGTTGGTGTTATTTATTTTTATTGTATATGAATGTTTTTTGGGTTGCAGTATTTTTACAATAAAAAATTTCCAGCTCCAATCTTGGAGGGAGAGGTTGTGCTTGGAAGAGCTCCCGAGAGAACCAGAGCAGTGTTGCTACTCACCCTTGAGTATGGAGTCCTCCAGCCCAGGCTTGGGAGTGGATCGTCGGCTTGAAGACCTGTTGAGGGGCTTGGAAGGGATGGGTCTCACCTTGGAGGAGAAACTCTTCCTACAGACCCAGGCGGAGATCAGTAATTGGTCAGAACGGCAGCCAGGTGAGAACCAGGCGAAGCTTGATGTGCGGGTGGCTAAAGTAAAGCTTTTAATGGAGAAAGCATGCCAGACCTTTGTGGAGAAGATGTTCCGGCTGACCGGGCTCAGGAATCTGAGGGACAAGGCCAGCAGCAACAGGAGGGCCTCTTTTAAAGCCCATGTGGAAAAGATCAAGGATGAGTGTAGGGTGCTGTGGGGCCTTGTGGGTGTCCTTACTAAGCATGGCCCAGGGGAGCATGCCTTTCTGGAGGGTGTGCTGGTGAGGATGCAAAGGGCCAATGAACAAAGCACTCAGTCTGTGAGAAGGATGACCCCGGTAGTATTGGAGGAGGGAAGTGTGGCTGGACTGACTGCAAAGTCTAGGGAAACTGCTGCCCCAAAGTCATCAGGGGTGGTGGGAACCCCTGTAGCCCCTGCTTCCCATGTTATCAAGGAAGCCACCTTTGTGTTAAAGGCTAAGGAGGCCCCTGCTCCAGGCCCTGCACCCAAGCAAGCTACGGCAAGCCTGGCTGGGAAGCCAGTAGAGACTGTTACGCCAGGGATGGTGGGACCCCCTGCAGCCCAAGCACGGGCTAAAGAGCCCATAGGGACTGTCATTGCACCCCCAAAGATGGTGGGACCCCCTGCGGTGCAAGCGCAAGCCTGCCTGGCCGGCAAACCTGGGGAGGCGGTCACTGCCCCCCCGAAGTTGGGACCCCCTGCAGCTCTGACCCAGCTTGGCTGCGGAGCTGGGAATGAACGGAACAACTGGTGTGCTGGGGGGGTGGGACTCCCTGCAACCCCAGTTACCCAGGCCTGCCCCGACTTAGGGCGGGAAGAAACATTTGCGGTTGCCGCATCAGGGGTGGTGGGACCCCCTGCAACTTCTGCTCCTCAGGCTCACCCTGCTGCACAGCAGGAAACCGCCTCTACGGCTAATACACCAGGGATGGTGGGTGCCCCTATGGGTCCCTGTGTCCAGTCAGGTTGTGTGTCCCCGAAACAGCAGAGGAAGAAAAGTGTCAAGGGGAAGACAAAGTCAGTGCCGATTGTTCAAGGGACCCCAGGAAATCCCAGGGAGGCTGGCAGCACGCCCACCTCAGGAGGGGTGGTGGATACCCCAGCAGTGAAGCCGGTTGTGAAAGTGTCAGCAGGGGTGGTGAAAACCCCCGTGGTCCTACTGCCCAGGGTGTCCGCGGATACAGGGAAGAAGCAAATGGAGATCTTACCCATGGAGGCCATTTCCAGCGGTGAGTCTTTGTCCATGTACCCACCTGGGGGTGAAGATTTGGTGGCTGGTGGGGTGGAACAGGTCAGGCCAGACAGCATGGCGGCCTGTGCTGTTGTTCCCGTCTTCCCCGGTAGTGAGAGAACCGGGAATGTCAGGGGTTGTGAAAGTACCAGCTGTGGATAGCCTTTTATCTGTGGACAAGATGGCGCCCGCCGGTCCCTCGGTGGGCGTCCTACGTCACTTCCGGTCTGGGCAGTGGGTGGAGTCTGTGGCGGCCGCTGACCCGGAAGTGCTGTCCAACCTGGTGGAGGAGAGCGCGGTGGCCACAGGTGGTACTGCAGCCATGGATACCTTTTTGGCCGCAGGTCCTGTGACACAGGAAGTGGACATGTCAGGCTTGGTGTCACGGCCGGAAGATGTGGCGGGGACTCTGTGGAAAGATGCAGAGGTTGTGCCTGTGGACAATGGGACACTGACCTCTGCTGAGAGTCTGCCAGGGGCTCAGGTGGGGGTTGCGTGGGGGGACTGTTCTATGGGACCTCTCCATGTGGACTGCCCGACCTTGTCTTTTATTAAGCAACTGGAGGAGCCCCAGCAGGTGGTAGTGGAGATGGAGGAGGCCAGCATGGACACGGGTGAGGCGCAGGTGGTAGTGTCCGAGTCTGGGTGGCCTGCTGAGTGGGGGACCTTGGCGGAGAATGCGGGGCTTCTTGCCGTGATGGCAGACCCCTCAGGTGACCTGCGTAGGGAGAGGAAAGCGAGAGCCTTGGGGATTGAGCCTAGCCAGACACCGACAGTGTCCTGTTCAGGGGTGGTGGAACCCTCCGGTGCTTCAGGGGTGTTGAGTGGGGCAGGTCAGCCGGTGGTTCCCCCCAAGGCGTTGGATGTGGCATGGGAGGTCAGCCTACTGTCAGCTCTCAAGGAAGGGAAGACCTTTGCCAACGTGGCAGGGGCACAGGTCAGGCTGGGTCATTTTTATGGCCAGCATGGCGCACAAGCTTTTCGTGAGCCCCCCCGGGGGACAGGGTCAGGGCGGAAATACCTGGTCTCGGGGTATCGGGGGTACAGAACGCAGACGGCGTAATGTTGTTCAGTTAAAATTTCAAGGGTCGGGTCAGTGCCCCAGCAGGGGATATGTGGTGGACATGGTCTTGGACCTCGGTTTCAGAGTGGCGGAAATCTTCGCCGTTATACACCCGCACAATAGCGCGGAGTTCGATATAAGTTTTGTCACCCCAGTGGTGATAGAGCTCTTCTTTTCGCGGTACGAGGCGGTGAGGGGGCAGGAGAAATGGAGGGACTTTAGGGTGGTTGCCCTGTCTCGCCAGGAGGTGGTGAGGAATGTCACGATTCTTGTCCGCAATGCGTCCCTCCCTCCGGAAGACATCGCAACTTGGTTGGGGAGGTACGGTCACCTGCAGTGTGGCCTGGAAAAGAGTCGTGATGAGAGGGGCATTTGGACGGGAGCATGGACTGCCAGGGTGAAACTGGAAAGGAGGGGGCATACGGTGGCGCATATGCCGGCCAGTGCCTTCATTGGGCGGGACAGGATACTAGTCTTCTATCCTGGGCAGCCCCGCCTCTGCTTTAAGTGTGGGAGCCCTATGCACTTCAGTGCCGACTGCACGATGGCCCGCTGCATCAGGTGCAATGGGGTGGGTCACCAGGCAGATGGTTGCCACCTCATCTGCTGCAACCTGTGTGGGGAGATGGGCCATCCCTTCAGCAGGTGCCCCAAAGCTTTCAGGGGGTATACTTCTGGGTCGGCAGGAGGGCAAGCCAGTGAGGCTTCGGTGGGTGTGCCGGTGGTGGCTTCTACGAGTTGTACGGACCCGGTGGTTAGGAAGAAGACGCCATCTCAGTTGAGGCGTATGGAGAGGAGGAAGCAGGCGGTGGCTGATGCCCTGGATGGGGGTGTGGAACGACAGGTGGAGAACCAGCAGGAGGTGCAGGTGCTGCCTGATGTGCCTCCAGTTCCGGCCCCGAGGCATTCCAGAAGGGGGGAGGTGGGGAGTCTGGCCAGGGATGCTGAACTGGGCCCTTCCTCTGGCCCTGCGCAGATTTCTTTGCCCCCTCCTCTGGGGGTGCCTTTGGCGCGGCCTCAGTCCTCTTCCCCCCCTCGGTCCTCCCTTGTCCCTTCCCTTGTCCCCCCCCCTCCCCGTGGCCCTTGGTTCCCCTTTCCACTCTTTCCCAGGAGACATCCCCCTCGCCTGGAATTGTGAGGAGTGTTGGGGGGCCTCGGGAGGCTAGGCCTCCTGATCCTCGGGGGGTAGGCCCCCGAGTTGGTGTGGGTTTGGGGTTAAGGTCAGGTCCTCGCGACATCAGCCTGAGGGCTCCTAAACGTCCCAGGAGGGGTACAACGGGTGTGGTTAGCAGCCCCTCGGAGGGTGATGGCAGGGCTGTGGGTGGTGTGTGGGAAACCACAAAAAAAAAAAAAAGAAAAGGAAGTCTCTCAAACTTAAATTTAAAAGAGTTGTAGGAAACTCCGGTTTGGGAAGGGAGGGGGGAGTTTCCCCTTTCCTTCTAAATAAGTTTGAGGTCTTGTCCTCTGAGTCTGAGGAGGACTTGACGTACATGGAATAAGGCAAGGCATGACCGCTTCAATCACTTTAGATGGCGGTACCCGCTCCACTACGGCTCGCGACCATTAATGTCGCAAGCATTCGTTCTACAGCAGCTCGTTTTATGGCCTTTGATTTTCTCAGCCGTATTGATGCTGACATTTTATTTTTGCAGGAGACCTGGCTGGCATCGGTGGCAGAGATGTACCTAGCAAAGAGGGAGTGGAGGTGTGGGCCCTCCCTCTGGTCTCTTGCGGCCGAACCCTGTAGTGGGGTCGCGGTCCTTTTTAAGACCGGTTCGGTGGCTTGCCGGCGGGTGATTGAAGTGGAAGTTGGGAGATGTCTGGTTGTGGACGCTGTCGTGAGGGGGCAGTCCCTTCGCCTTAATTTTTATGGACCCCAGTCCAAGTGGGGGAGGAAGGGCCTCCTTACGACAGTCAAGCCCTATCTGTTTACGTCCCAGCAGGTGGTCTTCGGCGGTGACTTCAACACCGTCACTAGGTCCAAGGACAGGGCAGGTGCCGGAGGCCCCCTGGGATATGATAGTATTTTTTTAAATAGTATAGTAAGAGAAGCTGGGTTGGAGGATGTGCACGTTCGTCACTTTCCCAACCTCACGGGTTACACTTACGCTAGGGGTAGCTGTAGGAGTAGATTAGATAGGTTTTTTTTGAAAGGGAGCTCTGTCTCTGCGGGCCCTGTGCTGCAGGCGGTGGAGTTCTCGGATCACTGTTTGGTATCCGTAACCCTGAATGTTGCCGAGACCCCTCAGAATGGACGGCATCTGAATGGGACGCTACTGGAGGACCCTGGCGTAAGGGAAGCCTATGAGACCTTCTACTCGGAACAGGCCTCGCTCCTTGAGAGCGGCTGCTCTCGCCTTGAGTGGTGGGAAGCGTTGAAGAAGAAGTCTGAGGGCTTTTTCCGGGGGGTCTCTAGGTACAGGGCAGTTTCGAAGTACTGGGCCTACCAGTTGTTGCGGAGGAGGCTTGACCTCCTGGTTTCTTCTGGGGGCCCTCAGGAGCAGATATCTATTTTGAAGCTTCAGCTGAAGGAGTGTCAGTATGACCGCCTAGCTTCCCTGGTCCTTGAGAGGGATTACGGGAAGTTACGTTCTCCGGATCCTTACAAGAACTGTGGCAAAGCAGTGGGTTTGAAGGTCGCGCATGGCCTGAGGGATGCTTCAGGAAACCTGGTCCGGTCCAGACCGGGGATCCTGGGCATCGTCAGGGACCACTTTTCAGACATCCTGAAGAAGAAGCCTTTGGACTTGGAGAAGGCCAGGGAGTTCTTGGACGGGACTCCGCTGCCAGCGGGGTCCGATTTCCCTGACTCTTTGACGGAAGAGATTACGGTGGGTGAAGTGGAACAGGCCATCGACTCTTTGTCGTCCAAAAAGTCCCCTGGGCCCGACGGGCTCACGGCGGAGTTTTACAAGACCATTAAGAGTCTGGTGGCTCCTCATCTGAGGGAGGTGTTCAACGAGAGTTTGGCAAGGGGCCTGTTGCCTCCCTCGATGAGAAGGTCGGCCCTAATCCTTTTGTCAAAGGGGAAAGATCCGTCTGTGGTGGAGAACTGGCGTCCCATCGCCCTTCTCAACGCAGATAGGAAGTTGCTGGCAAAGATCCTTTTTATGCATGTCAGCCGTGGCTGGCGGGGTACTGTCTGCAACACAGCACTGTGCGGTTCCTGGCCGTAGCACCTTTAGTGCTGTCCTCTGCGTCCGAGGGGCCGTGGAGAGGTGCAGGGCTGGTGGGTGTGGGCAGTATCTGCTGGCATTGGATCAGGCCAAGGCGTTTGACAGGGTGGACCACGAGTACCTCTGGCTTCTTCTGGGGAGGTACGGCCTGCCAGGGAGGTTTGTTGATTGGCTCCGTGCGTTGTACGGTGAGGCGGTGAGCTTCCCCCTTGTCAATGGCTGGGTGGGTCCCTCCTTTGCTGTTGGCTCTGGTGTCCGGCAGGGGTGCCCGCTGAGCCCTCTTCTGTACGTGTTTGCGGTCGATCCCTTCATCCGAAAGCTCGGCTGTGGGCGTCTGAGGGGGGTGTCGGTGGCCCCCTGTGGTGGCCCGGGGCCGGCGGTGGTGGCTTACGCAGACGACGTCTCGGTGGTGGTGTCCAGTGGGGAGGAGGCTCGGTTCGTGGAGACACATATCGTGGACTACTCCGAGGCGTCTGGTTCACTTGTGAACTGGGACAAGAGTGAGGTTTTCTGGATGGGAAAGGAGGGTGAGGAGTCTTTCCCAGGCCTCAATCGGAAATTAGAGTGTTGGGCATCCATTTTGGCCCTGGGGGTTACCACAAGCGAAATTGGGAACGCAGGCTGGCGGATGCCACCCGGAATGTTTCTGCCTGGAATCGGTCATTGAGGGAAAGGGTAAGCCTGATCAAGACGTACTTGCTGCCTGAGTTTCTCTATGTCAGCTACATATGTCTTTTGCCAGCTTCTCTCTATGCACGGGTCTGTGGTCTGTTTTTCCTGCTGTTGTGGGGAAACAGACTGAACCTGATCAAGAGGGAAGTCACGTACCTACAGAGAGGGTCAGGAGGGTTGGACATGATCCACCCAGTAGTGTTTTACACTACCATTTTTATTAAGTTCAATCTGCAGTCCATCTTTAAGGACGAGCCCTCTCTGTGGGAGCGGTCGTGCAAGGACTGGCTGCTGCTGTTCCTGAGAGAGTGGGGGGAGGGGGGTAGGCCAGGCGATCTGAGAAGATCGCACCACTACCTCCCATCCTATGTCCCACAGGCGTTGAAGGTACTGAGGCAGTGGCGGATAACTGCTTTGGAGGTCGGGTCCTCTGGTCGGCGTGAGCTGTACTTGAGAGTCATGTCCTCTGGCTTTTTGAAGCCACTGGTCTTGAGAGACTGCCCTGGTAGGGTCCTCCAAGGGGGGCTAGCCCTCTTGAATTCTTCTAGAATTCCTGGCAAGTTCTGGGACCTTGCATGGAGGTCTTTTTACGGACGTCTGTACGTCCGTGCGAACCTCAAGTACAGGAACCTGGGGGACAGAGGTTGTCCCCGTTCGGAATGTGGAGGGCCGCTGGAGACCATGGACCACTTTTTGGTCCAGTGCCCTTTCAACATGGAGATTCATGAGGGGGTTGGGGAAGCTATTGGTTATCCCCACTTCCCTTCCCTGTCATATCCTGAGAGGGTCTATGGCGACTTCAGGGTGAGGAGGGGTTTTGAGTTGTCCTCACTTTACCTAGTCAGCGTAGTTATTCTTTACTACACGTGGCACGCCCGGTGTTTAGTGTCCACTAGGAGCAAAACCCTGCCTGTCCGTGAGGTGGTGGGAGACATCTTTTCAGAGCTGGTGAAGGGTCTTGAGAGGGACAGGGTCGGTCCTGTGAGGAGTGCCCGTTTGTGGAGGGGCTTCTGCTTTCAGCCTCCCTAGGGATCCGGTTCTGCCCTCTCGGGTGATGGGTTTTCTATCCTGGCACTCCCTCTAGGTTTTTGCTGCTTTGGTTTGTAATAGGGTTGCAGGCATCTTCCAGCTTACATGCCTTGTCTTATATGTTTTCATTTGTTCTGTGTTTTGTTTGTGGCTCATGGGCCCGAGGGGCTTCCGGGAGGCTAGGAATGGCCTCTTGGGGTCCTGGGGCCTTGGTTTGTGAATCATAACCTTACGTGTTAAGTTGTGTTTTGTGGTCTGCTGTCCATGATGGTGCTGAGGTCGTGCACAAAGTCGGGCCTGTTCTGGTAATGAGGGCTGTAAAGCTGCTCGGGTTGTGTGCAGGCTTGTGTGTGTCCTCGGCATGTCGTGTTGAGTGGCGGGTGCTCTGTGGCCTCTTTGGGGGCTAGAATTGGCCTCTTGGGGGGTCGCGGGGCCTCTGATCTTGACTAAATGAATTGTGTCTATGGCTCAGTGATGTGAGCATGCACGGTGCTAGCCTGTATGGTATGGCTGTAAAAACGCCTAGTTTTGTATGCAGGCCCGTGCATGACATTTCTTTTCAAACAGTTTTTGTATATATGCATATGTGGCTCTTTTCGATGCAAGAGGTTTTGCAGGGTATATATGGTTTTGTCTGTACATTGTAAATGTGTGATAGTCGATTTTTTACAAATAAACTTCCAGCTCCAATCTTGGAGAGGGAGGTTGTGTGTTTGGAGAGCTCCTGGACTACCGTGTAGGCCTCTGAAGCCTGGGACTCAAGTGACCTGCCCAGCCCAGGCAGGGATGGAGGATCCTGGGCTTGGGTCCAGCCATGGGAGACCCCCAAAGGGGCCTAGTACCGGTCCGGATGTGGCTGCGGTGGAGGACCTGGGAATGGGCCCGAGAAAGGGGGAAGTTTACAGCTCTTACAGGGAGAGAGTGGCTGCCCGTGTACGGGCAATTGAGAAGGAGGCGGTGCTGGCAAAGATGAATATGGAGCTGCGGCGGCTGAGGTCTTCCCATGACTGTGCTGGTGGTTACCGGCGGCAGGCCCTGAGAATTGAAGTTGAGGCCATGGTGCAAAAGTTGGCCCTCCAAGGCAAACCTGTTGCAGCTCTGAAAAAGAAAAGTGGCATGGTTGGTGAGAAGTATACTAACGAGGCCCGCTTCAGGGCGGCAAGATTCAAGAGTGTTGAGCAGGCGAGAGGACCTGTGGATGATGTTTCTTCCATGGAGGACTTCCCGGAGGCACTGGTGGAGAAGAGAGGTGAGCTGGCTGAGCAGGCTGAGTTGCTACCCAAGATGGCGCCGGTTGATGTAGGAAACGCTGTTCAGGCATGCAGCCAGGATTCCCTCCCCCCTGGTCAGCAGGCGGCTGATTGGGGGACCCGGGTGGAGCAGGAGGAGTCGGTGGGAGTGCTGCAGTTCCGGGCGGAAGTGGGAGCGGACCTGAGGCCGGACCACTTCCGGTTCGCGGCAGAAGTCTCTGAGGAGGACGATGCAGCTATGGATACTGTTTCCCGCGGCCGGTAAAGCCGGTGTTGCGGGAGAGGGCGGCATATGTGAAGCTCAGAAGGATCCCGGAGGACTTGCTGGGGAAGGCGGTGGCGGAGCCCGCTGAGGACGTTGTTCAGGACTCTGCTGCATCTCGCAGTGAGGACGCTGGTGGTGGTGAGATGCTCCTTGGGGTCCCAAGTGTCTGCTGGAGTGGCGGGTGGTAGTGTGGGGGGCCCTGAGGTTTTCCATGCTGTGTCCCGACCACGGTCGGCCCTGGTGGAGGTGGGAGGGGCTTCTAAGGTGCTGTTGTCTGTACTTGATCCCCAGGGTGTTACTGGGAAGGTCTCTGGTGAGGGTCCCCAACGGCGGGCCTCGCTGGGTGGTTCAGGTGCTGTGGCCCCGGTTGTCATGCAGCCTGATGGGCTGACTGGGGATGGTGGCCCGGGGGCGGGTCCCTCTGTTGCTAGACCCAGCTTGAGTTATTCTGCTGTGGTGAGGGGGGGACAGGAGAAGGCCAGGCCCGTGCTGAGGTCCAGGGCAGGGAACCTGCCGACTTCTGCTGCCCGGCGGAATGTAGTCCAGCTGAAGTGGACTGGGGTGGGCCCCCCGCTGGGACGCAAGGAGGTTATTGACCGGATCATAGAAATGGGATTTAAAGCTACTGATATTTTTGCTTTTATTGCCCCGGTGGGAACCGGGGAGTATGACCTGTCTTTTATGAGGCCTGACCTGCTCGATCTATTCTGGCAAAAGTATGAGTCTATTTATGTTCGTAGTCCTGCTTGGGAAGGTTTGTCCACCAAGTTATTGTCCAGACAGAATGTGGTCAAGAAAATCACAATTTTGGTCAGGAATGAATCCATACCCCCCTCGGATATTGTTGTATGGCTGGGGAGGTATTGTGATGTTTTGGGTTCCCTTTCTAAAGTCCTGGATGAGAGGAAGATATGGATAGGGGGTTGGATGGCTACTGTTAGGTTGAAGGTTGAGGGGAATGTGCTGCAGCATATCCCCTCTGCCTTCTTGGGTAGGGATCGTTTGATAATTTTTTACCCGGGGCAGCCGCGGGTGTGCCACAGGTGTGGGGGCAAGGGGCACTTTGCGGCCACCTGCCCGGTCATCAGGTGCTCGCTTTGCCAGGAGGTGGGGCACCTTGCCAGGGATTGTAATGTTATTCGTTGTAACCTATGTGGGGTGCTGGGCCACTCTTATAATGACTGTCCGGAGGCATTGCATAATTTGCCAGAGGGGGAGTTGGAGGCGGAGTTGGACCGCATGGAGGCGGAGCTTGTGGTGGAGGGATCTAGGTTGCCCACTATGGAGGGTCTGGGGGGTGTGGAGGGAGGAGTAGTGGTGGAGGCTCCAGTGGTGCCAGCTTCTTTGGGTGGGAGTGTGGTAGTAGGGGGCAGGGGGGAGTCCTGGGGCTAAATCTGGTCTGGTATTGCGGAGGGGGAGTGGGCTGGTGGAGGCTGCCAAGGGGGCCGGTGAGGTAGAGGCGGGGCCTAGGTTGTCTGTTTTGGCCCCTCCGGTTCTTTTGCCTGCTAGGCGTAGTGGAGGGAGTAAGGAGAGGGGTTCCCAGGGTGCCCAGGGGGAGGTGCAGGTAGGGCAGGGTAGTGCCCATGGGAAGGGTGAATGGTTGGTGGTGGGGGGGGGGGGGAGAGTAGGACGGTCCTGTCGTCTGCAGGGTCGGTCTCCTCCCTGGAGGTGGAGGATTTTCCTCTGCAAAACATGTTTGGGTCTCTATCTGGAGAGGAGGGGGATTCGAGTGGTCGCACCTCTCCGATGGAGGAAGGGAAGTTGGGGGGTCTCAGGGTGGTGTGGTGGACCCCCCCAAGAAGACTAAGCAGAAGGTTAGGAAACGTCTTAATTACCCTGATGGCAGTTCCCGCTCCGATTAAGGTGGCGACCATTAATGTTGCCAGCCTGAAGTCTGTGAGGGCTAAGAAGACGGCCTTATTTTTTGCTCAGCGAGACTGAGGCTGATGTTTTATTTTTGCAGGAGACCAGATTGTCCAGCTTGGCCGATATACATCTGGCTAAACGGGAGTGGAGGTGTGGTCCCTCGTACTGGTCTCTTGCGGCCGAGCCCTACAGCGGAGTTGAGGTGCTTTTTACCGGCATGGTAACGTGCCGGCGGGTAATTGAGGTGGAGATCGGAAGATGTCTGGTCATGGACGTCCTTTTGAAGGGGCAAGAGCTGAGGCTTATTAATGTTTATGGGTCTCAGACTAAGTGGGATCGGAAATGCCTCTTTAAAAAGGATAAAACCTTTCCTTTTTTCGTCCCGACGAGTTGTCTTTGGAGGTGATTTTAACAGCATCACTAGGCCCAAGGACAGGAAAGGCTCCAATGACAGGTTGGGATATGATAGTATTTTTTTAAACGCAATAGTTAGGGAAGCAGGTCTGGTGGATGCACTGATTAAGAGCAGCCCGGACAGCACGGGGTTCACTTTTAGGCGAGGTAGAAGTGAGAGTAGAATAGACAGGGTTTTTTTGGGAGAGAACTCTGCCTTCTCGGCACCTGAGTGTCGGGCGGTGGAGTTTTCGGATCACCTTATGCTAACTTTGTCTCTGAATGTTTCAGATGCTCCACTGAAGGGGAAGGGTGTCTGGAAGCTGAATTCATCCCTGCTGGAATGCGAGAAGGTGAGACGATCCTTTGAGGATTTTTTTCAGGCTCAGGAAACCGTCCTGGAGTTCTGCAACAGCGAGTCTGAGTGGTGGGAGCTCACCAAGGTGCGGATTGGCGGGTTTTTCAAAGCCTTAGGTAAGAAGAAACAGTTTGATAGATATGTTGCCTGCCAATGCTTAAGGAGGAAGCTGGATCGTCTTGTCTCTGAGGGTGGAGATTCTGGGGCAATCTCGGAGGTTAAGCTTCTTATCTGGAAACATCAGTATGATCGGCATGCCTCTTTGGTTCTGGAAAGGGACTACGGGAAGTACCATTCGCCCGACCCTTATCAGAATTGCAAACAAGGTGTAGCGCTTAAAACGATCGGTGGCTTAAGAGATAGTACGGGATCTCTTACTAAGTCCAGGGAGGGGATTCTGGGGGTCTCTAGGGCCTTTTTTCAGGATCTTTTGGGGGAGAAGCGCCTCGACCGGGCAAGGATGAACGGCTTCCTGGAGGGTACGCCAGGGTTGGGAAATAATGTGATGCCCTCGAGTTTGACGGGCGAGATCACTGCTGAAGAGGTGGCCAAAGCCATTGATGGCCTGTCTGTTAAGAAGACACCTGGGCCGGATGGTTTGACGGCAGAATTTTCTAAAGCATTTAAATCTAGCTTGGCGCCTCGTCTGGTGGAAGTGTTTAATAGCTGTCTTGAGGAAGGTTACCTTCCTCCCTCCATGAGAATTTCAGCAGTGATCTTGTTGTCAAAAGGGAAGGACCCATCAACCATTGAGAACTGGCGCCCCATTAGCCTTCTCAACATTGATAGGAAGATTCTGGCAAAGATTCTTTTCTGGCGTTTATCGTCAGTGGCAGAGGGGTTTCCCTCGCCGCATCAGCACTGCTCGGTACAGGGCAGGAGTACGCTCTCAGCGGTGTTAGCTGTCCGGGAGGTCCTGGAACGTTGCAGAGCTGGTGGCGTGGGAAGGTACTTGCTGACGTTGGATCAGGCTAAGGCTTTTGATCGGGTTGATCATGTGTACCTGTGGTCTCTTCTTGACCGTTACGGCCTGGAACAAAGGTTTATTGGATGGTTACAAACTTTGTATAGAGGGGCGGAGAGTTTCATGCTGGTTAACGGTTGGGTTGGACAGCCTTTCGGGGTTGGTTCGGGGGTGCGTCAGGGGTGTCCGCTGAGTCCCTTGTTGTATGCTTTCGCCATCGACCCCTTCGTTAGGAGGCTAGATGGTGGGGCATTGGCGGGGGTGCCGGCGGGCACAACTGGCGAGCCGCCCTTGAAGGTTGTGGCTTATGCCGATGACATTTCTGTTTTCATCTCTGGAGTGGAGGAGGCGCAGGTGGTGACTTCTGAGATGGAGCAGTATGCGGAGGCATCGGGTTCCAAGATCAACCGGGACAAGTGTGAGGTTTTCTGGATGGGTAAGGGGGGTGCGAGCTTCTTGCTCCCGGACACCTTCCCGGTGCCCCAGTCATCGGTGAAAGTATTAGGCATCACTTTTGGCTCTGGCGATTATGGCCAGTCAAATTGGGAGTCCAGGCTGTCGGATGCCGAGGTAAAGATGAGATGCTGGAAGGGGTGGCGGCTCTCCTTGAGGGAAAGGGTCGACCTGATAAAGACTTACTTGATTCCAGTTCTTTTGTACGTCAGCTATGTCTGCCTTTTGCCGGAATCTCTCTATGCAAGGGTTGCATTTGTTGTGGGGAAACAGGCTAAACCTCGTGAGGCGGAACGTTACCTACCTTTCCAGGCGGGAGGGTGGCTTAGGGATGGTCAACCCGGTTGTTTTCTTCTCCGTTATGTTTCTGAAACATAATTTTGGTACGATGCTGAGTGAGGAGCCGCCTGGCTGGGTAGGTTTTTTCCTGGTTTGGTTTAGGCCCTTTCTTAACTGTTGGATGAGTGGCGGGCTGGTGAAAAGCCTGAGAGTCAAGCACAGTGAGCTCCCGGCCTATGTTGCTCCGAGTCTGAAAATCCTGCGGCGGTGGCATGCGACGGCGGAGGAGGTCAGGTCGCTTCCAGGGAAGTCTCTCAGGGAGAGGATCGTGGCCACCGTTTTCCATGCGCCGCTGGCCTTGAGGGATTGCCCGGGCCATAGTTTGAGGGAGGGACTGAGATTGATAAATATGGAGCAGATTCCCCTCAACTTTCGGGACCAGGCCTGGTTAGCGTTTCATGGCAGACTATATGTGAGGGGGAACTTGAAGTACCGTTCTCTGGATGACCGAGGTTGTCCGAGATCGGAGTGTGGGGGGGAAGTGGAGTCTATGGACCATTTCCTGCTTCAGTGCCCCTTCAATATAGGAGGTGTACAAAGCGGTGGGGAGGGCTTTGGGCATTCCATTTCTGTGCCACATGTCTTATGCGGAGTGGGTGTAAGGAGCCTTCGAGAGACGTATTGGCTATGATCTGAGCACGCTTTTTTTAGTTAGTTTAGTGACCCGATATTTCACGTGGAATGCACGGTGCCAGGTGTCCTTACGAGAAAAAGTCCTTCCTGTCGTGGTGGTGGTGAACGATATTCTGGGTGAGGTTGGGAAGATTCGGGGTCTTGAGAAAGATCCGTCGCGGCCCAAGGCCTGGATGGAGGCGTGGAGGAAACACAGGACGGGGTGGGTGGCTGGTTGATCTCTGGGTGTGGTTCTGTCCTTTTCTTTGTGTGTTTCACGTCCCTAGCTTTTGAGTTTTGATAGGATTTTTGAAGAAGGGTTTAGTCAGATGATCTCTACCGCTTAGTCTGTTTGTGTATATATATGCATGTCTGGTGTTCGTATGTTCTTATGTGTTTGCTGTTGGGCATTTTTTTGCCTTACAGGGTCTGTGAGGTTTTCTCCATAGGATGATGGACTTTTTAGGTCTGATGGCCCTGTTTTGCATGTACTTTGGCCTATCAGCCATATATAGGTTTCACCCTGTGTGGGGATAGTTTTGGGATGTCTAACCGATCTGGTTATTTATTTTATTTTTGGTTTTGTATAAAATGTTTTTGGATGCAAGATTTGTTCAATAAAAACATTTCCAGCTCCAATAGCGTATATTAAAGTTGCTGCAGTTAAAAAGCTCGTAGTTGGATCTTGGGATCGAGCTGGCGGTCCGCCGCGAGGCGAGCTACCGCCTGTCCCAGCCCCTGTCTCTCGGCGCCTCCCTGATGCTCTTGACTGCGTGTCCCGGGGGCCCGATGCGTTTACTTTGAAACAATTAGAGTGTTCAAAGCAGGCCGGTCGCCTGAATACTTCAGCTAGGAATAATGGAATAGGACTCCGGTTCTATTTTGTTGGTTTTCAGAACTGGGGCCATGATTAAGAGGGACGGCCGGGGGCATTCGTATTGTGCCGCTAGAGGTGAAATTCTTGTACCGGCGCAAGACGGACCAAAGCGAAAGCATTTGCCAAGAATGTTTTCATTAATCAAGAACGAAAGTCGGAGGTTCGAAGACGATCAGATACCGTCGTAGTTCCGACCATAAACTATGCCGACTGGCGATCCGGCGGCGTTATTCCCATGACCCGCCGAGCAGCTTCCGGGAAACCAAAGTCTTTGGGTTCCGGGGGGAGTATGGTTGCAAAGCTGAAACTTAAAGGAATTGACGGAAGGGCACCACAAGGAGTGGAGCCTGCGGCTTAATTTGACTCAACACGGGAAACCTCACCCGGCCCGGACACGGAAAGGATTGACAGATTGATAGCTCTTTCTTGATTTTGTGGGTGGTCCATTTCCATTTCAGCCTTAACGCGCGCATGTGCATTAGCGGGCGGTGACGTAGTGACGCATGTCCACATCCATTTGCGTGATGCGGCGAGTGACGTGCGCACGCATAATGTTCTGAATGCGGTGGATGACATGGTCGCGCATGAGTACGTCCCTCCACGCATCGGCGCCTGCGCAATCGGCTATAAATATCAGGCGTCTTGTGGGCAGCTCTTACCCCTTTGAACACGTGCTTGGTGCACGAAACATGTTAGGGGAACCTACCCAATTGACGCCCTAGCCGCTTACAGCCAAGAGGAAGGCCTGGCGGCCATTATTATTGACTACATGTGAGTTATTTACTTTCATTTTGGATCTTACTTTATTGCAATAAACATATTACACTATTAGTACCATTTTTCCCCCTTGGCTTGGTTATTTCGAGCCTATAAGGTGGAGCTACTTGGGAAGGTGCAAACAAGGTGCTGAGCTATCTTGAGTCAGAGCAGAAGGGGACCCCCGAGTGTGAATCGTTTCATCTCCACTGATGAGCCTGATGACCCCAAAACCCTAGACCAGACCTGGATGACATCACACATTATACATATAATGCTTTAATTATATGTACGTCTGGTAAGTGCATTATTATATCTGATTTTCCCGTCAGGTATCAAAAGGCACGGAACACAGGAGCACTACTTTTGATTATACCACTCTGTGATTGGACTACCACCATCACTCCATCAGTTGGTCAATATAGACCCTAAACGTCACCATTAGAGGTGACCACCACTGCACTACTCCTGCACTACCGTTTAGTGCTCATTTCCCTTTGCATATTAATAAGTCTATGTAATAGCGCTGCATATTGATATTTATATCTGTTATTTTGAAGGTGTTGAGGTTTCCCTTTATATGCTAGCCGCTTCCTCTATTTGCCAAGTGCTGCGCTCACATTTATTTTTATTTATACCGCCATTTGTAAACGCTATAACTTTCACCTAAACCAATTCATTTACACGTATTTGGATTTTGTTTTAGCAAAGACATGTCGCAGAATGCATTTTGGCTGAAATTTATGACGAAATTTGAGTTAATTTTTTTTACTGGACATGTTTTATAGCAAAAAGTCCAAAAGATTGTTTCTCAAAATTGTCAGTCTTTTTTTTATAGTGCAGAAAATAAAACACGCACAGGTGATCAAATACCACCGAAAGAAAGCTCAACTTGTGGGGGAAAAAAGGACGTAAATTTAATTTGGGTGCAGTGTTGCATGACCGCGTAATTGTCAGTTAAAGTAACGCAGCGACGTAACACAAACCGCTTCCGTAACCGCTTCCTGACCGCCCTATAACAAAAATACTGCTACAGGGCGGCATGGGTGCACAAAAATCACATATTTACACACACACCTACATATACATAAATATATATACATACATACATACATATACATACATACATACACACACACACACACACACACACACACGTGATTCGCGCTCCCGCGGTTTTCACACCCCTCCCAGATTGCCCGTCAGTACACCAGTCATCACATTTAACCCCTTGATTGCCAGGAACACACAAGCACAATAAACCTCCATTGCTAGTATACACCCTGTTCCAAATTTTTCTGAAAATTCTATTTCAGTGTCACAAAGATGAAATATTTTGTAACTCATGGATGGCATTGTGTGTCAGGGCTCTTTTGATCAATGAAAACAATCTCGGACACCTGTGATAATTAGATTGGCCAGTGAGCCCAATTTCAGGACAAACTACTAAAGGACGGCGTTCCACAATATTAAGCAGAGCGCCATTTTCAAGCAATATGGGGAAGAAAAAGGATCTCTCTGCTGCTGAAAAGAGTGAAATATTTCGATGCCTTGGACGAGGGATGACAACATTAGATATTTCAGGAAAACGTAAGCGTGATCATCGCACTATGAAGAGATTTATGGCTGATTCAGAGCACAGACGGGTTGGTGCAGATAAAGGCACATTGAGGAAGATTTCTGCCAGATCCATGCATCGGATCAAGAGAGCAGCTGCTAAAATCCCATTACATAGCAGCAAACAGATATTTGAAGCTGCTGGTGCCTCTGGAGTCCCACGGACATCAAGGTGTAGAGTCCTCCAGAGTCTTGCAACTGTGCATAAACCTTCTATTCGGCCACCACTAACCAATGCTCACAAGCAGAAATGGCTGCATTGGGCAGAAAAATACATGAAGACTAATTTTCAAACGGTCCTGTTCACTGATGAGTGCCGTGCGACCCTGGATGGTCCAGATGGATGGAGTAGTGGATGGTTGGTGGACGGCCACCCTGTTCCAACAAGGCTGCGACGTCAGCAAGGCAGTGCTGGAGTCATGTTTTGGGCCGGAATCATGGGAACAGAGCGGGTCGGCCCTTTAAAACCCCCGAAGGTGTAAAGATGACCTCTGCAAAGTATGTGGAGTTTATGGCTGACCACTTTCTTCCCTGGTACAGAAGGAAGAACTATGCTTTCCGTAATAAAATCATCTTCATGCATGACAATGCACCATCTCATGCTGCAAAGAATACCTCTGCATCAATGGCTGCTATGGGGATAAAAGGAGAGAAAGTCATGGTGTGGCCTCCATCCTCCCCTGACCTCAATCCTATTGAGAACCTTTGGAGCATCCTCAAGCAAAAGATCTATGAGGGTGGGAGGCAGTTTACATCCAAACAGCAGCTCTGGGAGGCTATTCTGACATCTTGCCAACAAATTCCAGCAGAAACTGTCCAAAAACTCACAAGTTCAATGGATGCAAGACTTGTGATCTGCTATCAGTTAAGGGCTCCTATGTTACAATGTAACGTGACCGCTTCAAATGGTTACAAAGTTACAATGTTGGGAAAAGTTGGATTGAAATAGCTTTTGATTTCAGTAAATTTGCTGCAAACACAACAAATGACAATTTTCAGTTCTTTACAACCTAGAAAGTGTTTGGAAACTTCCTGTGCGGAATAATCCGGAACACAAATCCTGTTATTAGGAGGTTTGTTCAATAAAATGTGAATTGTCCTCTTATAGTTGTAACATGAGAATTATGCTGTTATTTACATCATTTATTGAGGGAAATGAGAAAATATCATTTGCAGAATAATTTGGAACACGGTGTAGAAGAATTTATTTTTTTACCACAAGTTATTGGAAAATGACAAAAAAAAAAAAAAAGAAATTATACACACACACACACACACACACACACACACACACACACACACATATATATACACAGAATTTTTTTTTTTTTTTAAATATATTTTTTTTTTTACACAAAATTGTCACTTAAATGATTTACTGCTCACACGTGTCATGGGTATATGTGGAATTACTTTCTGTAAAAAAAAAAAAAAAAAAAAAAAAAAAAAAAGTGTTTTTGTCATTTTCCAGAAACTTGTGTTTGTACTATCCTGGTATATTAGAACCTCAAGAAATGTGATGAGCAGTCAAAGTAAAAGCTGTAAATTGCAGTAAATTGCAGTATCTATACCATAGTTTGTAGACGCTATAACTTTCACACAAAGCAATCAATATACACCTTACTGGGATTTTTTTTTTTCAACCAAAAACATGGAGCAGAATACAATTTGGCCTAAATTTATGACTAAATTTTAATTTTTTTGGATATTTTTTATGACCGAAATGAGAAAATATTGTTTTTCAAAAAATGTTTTTTTCTTTAAAATTTTTCTGTTTATAGCGTCAAAAATTAAAAGCGCACGGGTGATCAAATACCACCAATAGAAAGCTCTATTTGTGTGAAAAAAAAAGGACATAAATTTCACTTATGTACCGTATTGCATGACCGCGCAATTGTCCGTTAAACTAGCGCAGCGCTGTATAGCAAAAAAATGGCGTAAATTCCATTATCTATAGCACAGTTTGTAGACGCTATAACTTTCACACAAAGCAATCAATATACACTTATTGGGATTTTTTTTTTACCAAAGACAAGTAGCAGAATACATTTTGACATAAATTCATAACTTTGAGTTTACTATACATTTTTTATAGCTGAAAGAAAAAAATATTGTTTCTCTTTAAAATTTTCGGCTTTGTTTTTTATAGCATGAAAAATTAAAAAGCGCACAGGTGATCAAATACCACCGAAAGAAAGCTCTATTTTTGTGGGAAAAAAAACGTAAATTTTGTTTGGGTGCAGCATTGCGTGACCGCACAATTATCAGTTGAATTAGTGCAGCGCTGAGTAGCAAAAAGAGGCGTGGTCAGGAATGGGGGTAGATCCTAAGGAGAGCAGATCGTTCAGGAGGACATGGGGGTCGGGCACTACTGGACCCCGTGGCACCACTGCTTTATTTATTGCCTGCAGGTCCTGAACGAGTCTCCAGCCTCCTTGTGGCTCTGACAGGAAACAAAGGTGTATTGCCGGGTGAATCTGGACATTCTATGATTATACCATTGTCCAACAGTTCTGACTACAGGATCCACCCCCACCTCTGCATCTTTTCTCAAAGGGTACAGTTTTTGATGTGGTCTCAGTACTTTTGGGGGCGATTTGTACCTCACTTGCTGTTTTAATTAGTCCTACATCACCCTTTCCTTTTCACCAAAGGTGGTCGGGGATGTTTTTTAGTGCACCCTCTTCCTCCCGGGTTAAGAGGACCAATCATTCTTTTTCATGATCCCCTCCTGAAAGATGTACTTCTGATGTACATTGTCTGACCCAGTTAAGGTTACAAGACTGAATTCCCTTTGCTTTGTTGCTCAGGTCTCGTGTACCCAGTCAATTAAAATATCCCCCAGCTCATACCACTCCACCAAAGTATTCCGAGTGATTGACACATGGGGTACAGTGCTTTCTCTGTAAAGTTTGCATACTTCATCAGGAAGGAGACAGGTGGCCATGCTATTTCCTTCCTGATTCCAATACAAAGTTTTTAGGGTAATTCTGACACCTGAAAATGTAGTTAATTTTTTCTCATAATTAGTATCAGGTCCCAGGGAATGTTTGAAATACATTGTACAATGGGAATGATGGTGAACAAAGATGGTGAAAGTTCCTGGGTTTGCTCTAACAGAGGGAGGTATGCTCGGCATCCTGGTGGGTAAATACAATTTCCGCTCCTCCTTGCACTCAGTATTTGATGTTTTCCTTAAACATTCTTATTATACATGTCAGGTTTGTTTCATCAGTCAGGAAAGGGACAGTCGCTAGCTGAGGCCGTGAGTTGGCACTCGAGATACAGTTTCCCAGCCCATTGGTCTTGGTTGTCCATCTGACCCATTCTATCCACTCATTCTTATCCCCAAACCCTGTTTCTATACTTAACTGTTCTTTGTAAGTAAAGTTAGTTTTGAAGAGGTTTGGGTGGAGCTTTATTAGTGGCATGCTGGTGACTGCGGGTGCAACTTGTCCTTCCCCAACCACTTGAATCTGTATTGTTCCCACTGCATCTTTTCCCAGGAGTATATGGATACCTAACTTATAGGTTTCAGAATCCTCCCTTGTTGCAGATCACAAGACTAGTAACAGCTGATTATAGTCATCCCCCTGTGGTGGTAGCTTATGCAAGCTTAAACGTTGCACTAGACCTTTTTGTGGGGGAACCTGAGCTGAAGAGGTTAGGTAACCATCTAAATCTGTAGTCCACCATACTTCAGACCACGAAGAACAGGTGGCAGCTCCACACATACTTTTTCTAATTGCTATATCTACCTATCCAATTGTGTGGGCATTCTACCACCTGGCATGCGTCAAATTTGACTGCTACGATGGGTCCTTCGTTTATAGTAATGATCAGGTCACCGTTTGGGCCTTTTGTCAATTCCCTTTGGTGTATTCTTTTATTCTGTTTTTGGGTCTTGAGGTTTAGATTCCAGAGTATTAGTACTAATGTTACAATGCTTCCCACTGTCATCTCTATTAGGAATCGACCTGTCCATGTTTTGGTAAAGTATCCTGGTTCTAGCAGTTGTGCTTCCCTAAGCTGTTTTACCGCCCCTATGAGCCTATATTGTGCCATGTTTCTTCACCAGGTTTGAGACGGGTGGTCCCTATTGGAGTCACCCCCCTTTGTAGCCGGACTTGCACTCAAGGCTCTGTGGGCGTTCCCTGGTCTGACCCCAAGTTCCTTGCCCTTTTGCAATGTGAAAGGTGTATCCGAGGTACTCTGTCTGCTATTTTGACTGCTGTGGATGTGGACAACAGTACCTGATAGGGCCCTTCCCACCTTGGATCTGACCACTGCTTTCTCTTGATTTTTTTGATCCAAACCCAATCCCCTGGTTGGTGAAGCGTGTCCTGCTCGGTTGGTGTTTCTTGACCTGTAAGAGTTTGGAGAGAAGACTTCCTTAGACATCAGTAATTTTCTCATGTAGTTTGCTAGTTCGCAATCCATTTCTTCATCTTCCCCAGCAAATGGCTTGAGCTGTGGAATGTAGTATGGTCTACCATACAGCACCTCATAAGGTGACAACCATTTTGCTGTGCGGGTTATTCTCATGCTCAATAAAGCTATTGGTAGAAACTGAACCCAGTTTTTTCCCCATTCTCCTCCATTAGCTTTCTTAGTTTATTATTTATAGTACTGTTCTGTCTTTCCACAGTGCCTGCAGACTGTGGGTGATGGATACAGTTGGGGTTTTTTTTTACGTCAATATTATACCATTTGCCGATCTGTATTGTTTGGTTTACAATAATGTTTACCATTATCACTGTAAATGATGGAAGGGATCCCGAATCTTGGAACTATTTCCTTTATAATTGCCTTGGCAACCGACTGCCCATCAGGGTGTGTCAGAGGGAAAGCTTCCACCCAATCTGTGTGGAGATCGACAATTGTCATGTATGGATTTTATTGAACTAAACAAATGTGAAAATAAGAAATATGGCCTATCGTGTGACAGGAGTAGAGAGGCTTACGGAATTGGCCTCTTAGAGGTCTTAGCGCCCCTTGCGCATGATATTTGTTGTGAGTCACACAGGTCAGGCAAACATTTTCTGAGTAATCTGTGAACCCCTATATTGTGAACACTTTGTTAATCATCTGTACCATCCCCCATTTTGACACATGGCTCTGCCCATGGCTCAATAAGGCTGCATATCTAAACAATGAAGTAGGCAAGATAGGTTTACCATCTGTGTTTGTATAGATACCTTTTACCTGTACGGCCCCTTTTGATAACAATTTTTGTTTCTCAGTCCCGGGTGCTGACCCTTGCATTTCCATCAGCCATGTTTCATCTATCGTTTTCTGCATTTCTGCTGGTTCTGCCAGATAGGAGTGTATTTCTTGTTTGCCTTCAGCTGCCTCTTTTGCTGCTCTGTCTGCTAGGGCATTCCCTAATGTGATTGGGTCTGTACCTTTCTTATGTGCTGCACATTGGCATATAGCTACTTGACTTGGCTTTTGTACGATGTCTAACAGGGCCAGAATGAGATCTCTGCGTACAATGGGTTTGCCTGTTGATGTGACCATACCTCTATTATTCCATCGTTGTGCAAACACATGTATGGTGGAAAAGGCATATTGGCTGTCTGTGTATATGTTCACCTTTTTCCTTTACCTAGGTCACATGTCCTTGTTACAGCTATGATCTCTGCTTGTTGGGCTAAGAACTAGATAGTTTACCTGCCTCAACAACCTGGTCATGTGTTACAACGGCATACCCCGTTTGATTTGTGCCCATATCATTCTTTTTACATGATCCATCAACAAAAGTAGGTCATATGTCACGGATCCAACCCACACGCCACGCCCACAGCGACTAGCTAACCAAGGAGGGCGCACGTGTGGCCCTGACTTGGGGTAAGAGGGAATAAGGGGGACTTGATCTGAATATATATAAGTATATAAGACCGGCCATGATATACTTTCACAGCTCACACTACCTCTGGCCACCACTAGAGGGAGACTCCACTCCAATCCAGCTGGCTGACCACACACACAGGCAGACACGAATCTTATATACAATCTGGTGCACACTAAGGGTTGAGGAGCAGCCTAGCAATCGCACCCTTCTAGGATTCCTCCAGCTATCCTACAAGCTAGAACCCCAGTGTTAATCACTCTTCCACTGTCCACACCCCCCCACACCACAAACGGTAGCTTGCCACCACCCAACAGTTTTACTGGCCTGCTGGGCCACCACACACAGATCTCCGTATGGCAGACCTTTTACCTTTACAATCTGCATGCAATCTGCCAACACGCAATGCATGTGCATACAGATTGGCAATGAACTTGACCGAGCGTATAAAGACACTGCAATACAATACAATCTAATCTCTCCGGAGATATGAGCCCGAGCTTAGTACCCAGAAGTCACTTATTCATTTATGATTTAATATCCCAAAAGTAGGCAGTGCATAAAATATGTACAAAGTATAAAAAGTTACAGAAAATACAAGAAATACAAGAAGACACAATTGGCTATTGACTATAAAATAAAAGGGTAATAAAACTTTTACCAAGAATTATCCTGCGACTGGAGCAAGTCAGAGAAAGTCCGCAATCCGTCAGTCAATAAAATTGGCTCCATACGAATCACAACATCCATATCCCAGGTCCTCAATTTATGGGAATATGGACATTAGCCCTGGGCCAATCGACTGGGGGGGTGTTCCTGTACCAGCGCACAGTATGTTCTGGGTATTGAAATGCCCAAAGTAGATTGGACCAGGAACGGTTTGAATCACCAAGTCAGGGATTGAATTTCCGACACCAGCGCATCAGTCCGATCACGACTACAAATCACTGTTCAGCTGTTGCAATCAGGCGCCATATAACAATTTTCTGCATTTCTTTGGGATCCTACATAGGCTACAAATACAGTTTTACATGCAGGTGTAGCCTACAGTGTGTCCAATCAGAAGAAAGTATTTTCATCTCTGCAACTAATATTTTAGGTTTTATGAGAGTGTCAGAATGTCCGCCTCAGTCTTGCCATAAGTTGCTGATCGCTGCCATTATTAGTATAAAACATTTTTAAAAAAATTTAAAATATCTATACCGCCATTTCTTGATACTGCGATTTTATTAGATTTAGCACGCTTTTCCCTGGGGCCGAGTGATGTGGATATCACTATCTCGGCCTTAACTCGCGCATTTGCTAAAGGTGACGTAGTGACGCATGCGCACATCGGTTTGCGTGATGTGGCGAGTGACATGCTCACGCATAATGTTCCGCATAATGCGGTGGATGACATGGTCACGCATGCGCGCGGCGCATGCCTGCGCAATCGGCTATAAATATCTGGCGTCTTGTGGGCAGCTCTTACCCCTTTGAAAACGTGCTTTGTGCACGAAACATGTCAGAGGAACCTACCCAATTGACGCCCTAGCCGCTTACGGCCAAGAGGAAGGCCTGGCGGCCATTATTATTGACTACATGCGAGTTATTTACTTTCATTTTGGATCTTACTTTATTGCAATAAACATATTACACTATTAGTACCATTTTTGCCACTTGGCTTGGTTATTTCGAGCCTATAAGGTGGAGCTACTTGGGAAGGTGCAATCAGGGTGCTGAGCTATCTTGAGGAGTCAGAGCAGAAGGGGACCCCCGAGTGAATTGTTTCATCTCTGAGAGTCCACTGATGAGCCTGATGACCCCAAAACCCTAGACCAGACCTGGATGACATCACACATTATACATATAATGCTTTACTTATATGTAGTTCTGGTAAGTGCATTATATCGGATTTTCCCGTCAGCTATCAAAAGGCACGGAACACAGGAGCACTACTTTTGATTTATTATACCACTCTGTGATTGGACTCACTACCACCATCACTCCATCAGTTGGTCAATATAGACCCTAAACGTCACCATTAGAGGTGACCACCACTGCACTACTCCTGCACTACCGTTTAGTGCTCATTTCCCTTTGCATATTAATAAGTCTATGTAATAGCGCTGCATATTGATATTTATATCTGTTATTTTGAAGGTGTTGAGGTTTCCCTTTATATGCTAGCCGCTTCCTCTATTTGCCAAGTGCTGCGCTCACATTTACTTTTATTTATACCGCCATTTGTAAACGCTACAACTTTCACCTAAACCAATTCATTTACACGTATTGGGATTTTGTTTTTAGCAAAGACATGTCGCAGAACACATTTTGGCCAAAATTTGATTTTTTTACTGGACATGTTTTATAGCAAAAAGTCCAAAATATTGTTTTTTTTCTCAAAATTGTCAGCTTTTTTTTTTTTTTTTATAGTGCAAAAAATAAAAACCGCACAGGTGATCAAATACCACCGAAAGAAAGCTCAATTTGTGGGGAAAAAAGGATGTAAATATAATTTGGGTGCAGTGTTGCATGACCGCGCAATTGTCAGTTAAAGCAACGCAGCGACGTAACACAAACTGCTTCCTGACCGCCCTATAACAAAAATACTGCTACAGGACGGCATGGGTGCACAAAATTACATAATTAAATATATATATATATATATATATATATACATATATATATATATACATACACACACACACACACACACACACAGTATATATACACGTGATTCACGCTCCCACAGTTTTCACACCCCTCCCAGATAGCGTCAGAACGCCAGTCATCACATTTAACCCCTTGATTGCCAGGAACACACAAGCACAATAAACCTCCATTGCTAGTATACACCGTTCCAAATTATTCTGAAAATTCTATTTCAGTGTCACAAAGATTAAATATTTTGTTTGTCAGTGTAACTCATGGATGGCATTGTGTGTCAGGGCTCTTTTGATCACTGAAAACAATCTCGGACACCTGTGATAATTAGATTGGCCGGTGAGCTTAATTTAAGGAAAAACTCCTAAAGGACGGCGTTCCACAATATTAAGCAGAGCGCCATTTTCAAGCAATATGGGGAAGAAAAAGGATCTCTCTGCTGCTGAAAAGAGTGAAATATTTCGATGCCTTGGACGAGGGATGAAAACATTCGATATTTCAGGAAAACGTAAGCGTGATCATCGCACTATGAAGAGATTTATGGCTGATTCAGAGCACAGACGGGTTGGTGCAGATAAAGGCACATTGAGGAAGATTTCTGCCAGATCCATGCATCGGATCAAGAGAGCAGCTGCTAAAATCCCATTACATAGCAGCAAACAGATATTTGAAGCTGCTGGTGCCTCTGGAGTCCCACGGACATCAAGGTGTAGAGTCCTCCAGAGTCTTGCAACTGTGCATAAACCTTCTATTCGGCCACCACTAACCAATGCTCACAAGCAGAAATGGCTGCATTGGGCAGAAAAATACATGAAGACTAATTTTCAAACGGTCCTGTTCACTGATGAGTGCCGTGCGACCCTGGATGGTCCAGATGGATGGAGTAGTGGATGGTTGGTGGACGGCCACCCTGTTCCAACAAGGCTGCGACGTCAGCAAGGCAGTGCTGGAGTCATGTTTTGGGCCGGAATCATGGGAACAGAGCGGGTCGGCCCTTTAAAACCCCCGAAGGTGTAAAGATGACCTCTGCAAAGTATGTGGAGTTTATGGCTGACCACTTTCTTCCCTGGTACAGAAGGAAGAACTATGCTTTCTGTAATAAAATCATCTTCATGCATGACAATGCACCATCTCATGCTGCAAAGAATACCTCTGCATCAATGGCTGCTATGGGGATAAAAGGAGAGAAAGTCATGGTGTGGCCTCCATCCTCCCCTGACCTCAATCCTATTGAGAACCTTTGGAGCATCCTCAAGCAAAAGATCTATGAGGGTGGGAGGCAGTTTACATCCAAACAGCAGCTCTGGGAGGCTATTCTGACATCTTGCCAACAAATTCCAGCAGAAACTGTCCAAAAACTCACAAGTTCAATGGATGCAAGACTTGTGATCTGCTATCAGTTAAGGGCTCCTATGTTACAATGTAACGTGACCGCTTCAAATGGTTACAAAGTTACAATGTTGGGAAAAGTTGGATTGAAATAGCTTTTGATTTCAGTAAATTTGCTGCAAACACAACAAATGACAATTTTCAGTTCTTTACAACCTAGAAAGTGTTTGGAAACTTCCTGTGCGGAATAATCCGGAACACAAATCCTGTTATTAGGAGGTTTGTTCAATAAAATGTGAATTGTCCTCTTATAGTTGTAACATGAGAATTATGCTGTTATTTACATCATTTATTGAGGGAAATGAGAAAATATCATTTGCAGAATAATTTGGAACACGGTGTAGAAGAATTTATTTTTTTACCACAAGTTATTGGAAAATGACAAAAAAAAAAAAAAGAAATTATACACACACACACACACACACACACACACACACACACACACACACATATATATACACAGAATTTTTTTTTTTTTTTAAATATATTTTTTTTTTTACACAAAATTGTCACTTAAATGATTTACTGCTCACACGTGTCATGGGTATATGTGGAATTACTTTCTGTAAAAAAAAAAAAAAAAAAAAAAAAAAAAAAGTGTTTTTGTCATTTTCCAGAAACTTGTGTTTGTACTATCCTGGTATATTAGAACCTCAAGAAATGTGATGAGCAGTCAAAGTAAAAGCTGTAAATTGCAGTAAATTGCAGTATCTATACCATAGTTTGTAGACGCTATAACTTTCACACAAAGCAATCAATATACACCTTACTGGGATTTTTTTTTTTCAACCAAAAACATGGAGCAGAATACAATTTGGCCTAAATTTATGACTAAATTTTAATTTTTTTGGATATTTTTTATGACCGAAATGAGAAAATATTGTTTTTCAAAAAATGTTTTTTTCTTTAAAATTTTTCTGTTTATAGCGTCAAAAATTAAAAGCGCACGGGTGATCAAATACCACCAATAGAAAGCTCTATTTGTGTGAAAAAAAAAGGACATAAATTTCACTTATGTACCGTATTGCATGACCGCGCAATTGTCCGTTAAACTAGCGCAGCGCTGTATAGCAAAAAAATGGCGTAAATTCCATTATCTATAGCACAGTTTGTAGACGCTATAACTTTCACACAAAGCAATCAATATACACTTATTGGGATTTTTTTTTTACCAAAGACAAGTAGCAGAATACATTTTGACATAAATTCATAACTTTGAGTTTACTATACATTTTTTATAGCTGAAAGAAAAAAATATTGTTTCTCTTTAAAATTTTCGGCTTTGTTTTTTATAGCATGAAAAATTAAAAAGCGCACAGGTGATCAAATACCACCGAAAGAAAGCTCTATTTTTGTGGGAAAAAAAACGTAAATTTTGTTTGGGTGCAGCATTGCGTGACCGCACAATTATCAGTTGAATTAGTGCAGCGCTGAGTAGCAAAAAGAGGCGTGGTCAGGAATGGGGGTAGATCCTAAGGAGAGCAGATCGTTCAGGAGGACATGGGGGTCGGGCACTACTGGACCCCGTGGCACCACTGCTTTATTTATTGCCTGCAGGTCCTGAACGAGTCTCCAGCCTCCTTGTGGCTCTGACAGGAAACAAAGGTGTATTGCCGGGTGAATCTGGACATTCTATGATTATACCATTGTCCAACAGTTCTGACTACAGGATCCACCCCCACCTCTGCATCTTTTCTCAAAGGGTACAGTTTTTGATGTGGTCTCAGTACTTTTGGGGGCGATTTGTACCTCACTTGCTGTTTTAATTAGTCCTACATCACCCTTTCCTTTTCACCAAAGGTGGTCGGGGATGTTTTTTAGTGCACCCTCTTCCTCCCGGGTTAAGAGGACCAATCATTCTTTTTCATGATCCCCTCCTGAAAGATGTACTTCTGATGTACATTGTCTGACCCAGTTAAGGTTACAAGACTGAATTCCCTTTGCTTTGTTGCTCAGGTCTCGTGTACCCAGTCAATTAAAATATCCCCCAGCTCATACCACTCCACCAAAGTATTCCGAGTGATTGACACATGGGGTACAGTGCTTTCTCTGTAAAGTTTGCATACTTCATCAGGAAGGAGACAGGTGGCCATGCTATTTCCTTCCTGATTCCAATACAAAGTTTTTAGGGTAATTCTGACACCTGAAAATGTAGTTAATTTTTTCTCATAATTAGTATCAGGTCCCAGGGAATGTTTGAAATACATTGTACAATGGGAATGATGGTGAACAAAGATGGTGAAAGTTCCTGGGTTTGCTCTAACAGAGGGAGGTATGCTCGGCATCCTGGTGGGTAAATACAATTTCCGCTCCTCCTTGCACTCAGTATTTGATGTTTTCCTTAAACATTCTTATTATACATGTCAGGTTTGTTTCATCAGTCAGGAAAGGGACAGTCGCTAGCTGAGGCCGTGAGTTGGCACTCGAGATACAGTTTCCCAGCCCATTGGTCTTGGTTGTCCATCTGACCCATTCTATCCACTCATTCTTATCCCCAAACCCTGTTTCTATACTTAACTGTTCTTTGTAAGTAAAGTTAGTTTTGAAGAGGTTTGGGTGGAGCTTTATTAGTGGCATGCTGGTGACTGCGGGTGCAACTTGTCCTTCCCCAACCACTTGAATCTGTATTGTTCCCACTGCATCTTTTCCCAGGAGTATATGGATACCTAACTTATAGGTTTCAGAATCCTCCCTTGTTGCAGATCACAAGACTAGTAACAGCTGATTATAGTCATCCCCCTGTGGTGGTAGCTTATGCAAGCTTAAACGTTGCACTAGACCTTTTTGTGGGGGAACCTGAGCTGAAGAGGTTAGGTAACCATCTAAATCTGTAGTCCACCATACTTCAGACCACGAAGAACAGGTGGCAGCTCCACACATACTTTTTCTAATTGCTATATCTACCTATCCAATTGTGTGGGCATTCTACCACCTGGCATGCGTCAAATTTGACTGCTACGATGGGTCCTTCGTTTATAGTAATGATCAGGTCACCGTTTGGGCCTTTTGTCAATTCCCTTTGGTGTATTCTTTTATTCTGTTTTTGGGTCTTGAGGTTTAGATTCCAGAGTATTAGTACTAATGTTACAATGCTTCCCACTGTCATCTCTATTAGGAATCGACCTGTCCATGTTTTGGTAAAGTATCCTGGTTCTAGCAGTTGTGCTTCCCTAAGCTGTTTTACCGCCCCTATGAGCCTATATTGTGCCATGTTTCTTCACCAGGTTTGAGACGGGTGGTCCCTATTGGAGTCACCCCCCTTTGTAGCCGGACTTGCACTCAAGGCTCTGTGGGCGTTCCCTGGTCTGACCCCAAGTTCCTTGCCCTTTTGCAATGTGAAAGGTGTATCCGAGGTACTCTGTCTGCTATTTTGACTGCTGTGGATGTGGACAACAGTACCTGATAGGGCCCTTCCCACCTTGGATCTGACCACTGCTTTCTCTTGATTTTTTTGATCCAAACCCAATCCCCTGGTTGGTGAAGCGTGTCCTGCTCGGTTGGTGTTTCTTGACCTGTAAGAGTTTGGAGAGAAGACTTCCTTAGACATCAGTAATTTTCTCATGTAGTTTGCTAGTTCGCAATCCATTTCTTCATCTTCCCCAGCAAATGGCTTGAGCTGTGGAATGTAGTATGGTCTACCATACAGCACCTCATAAGGTGACAACCATTTTGCTGTGCGGGTTATTCTCATGCTCAATAAAGCTATTGGTAGAAACTGAACCCAGTTTTTTCCCCATTCTCCTCCATTAGCTTTCTTAGTTTATTATTTATAGTACTGTTCTGTCTTTCCACAGTGCCTGCAGACTGTGGGTGATGGATACAGTTGGGGTTTTTTTTTACGTCAATATTATACCATTTGCCGATCTGTATTGTTTGGTTTACAATAATGTTTACCATTATCACTGTAAATGATGGAAGGGATCCCGAATCTTGGAACTATTTCCTTTATAATTGCCTTGGCAACCGACTGCCCATCAGGGTGTGTCAGAGGGAAAGCTTCCACCCAATCTGTGTGGAGATCGACAATTGTCATGTATGGATTTTATTGAACTAAACAAATGTGAAAATAAGAAATATGGCCTATCGTGTGACAGGAGTAGAGAGGCTTACGGAATTGGCCTCTTAGAGGTCTTAGCGCCCCTTGCGCATGATATTTGTTGTGAGTCACACAGGTCAGGCAAACATTTTCTGAGTAATCTGTGAACCCCTATATTGTGAACACTTTGTTAATCATCTGTACCATCCCCCATTTTGACACATGGCTCTGCCCATGGCTCAATAAGGCTGCATATCTAAACAATGAAGTAGGCAAGATAGGTTTACCATCTGTGTTTGTATAGATACCTTTTACCTGTACGGCCCCTTTTGATAACAATTTTTGTTTCTCAGTCCCGGGTGCTGACCCTTGCATTTCCATCAGCCATGTTTCATCTATCGTTTTCTGCATTTCTGCTGGTTCTGCCAGATAGGAGTGTATTTCTTGTTTGCCTTCAGCTGCCTCTTTTGCTGCTCTGTCTGCTAGGGCATTCCCTAATGTGATTGGGTCTGTACCTTTCTTATGTGCTGCACATTGGCATATAGCTACTTGACTTGGCTTTTGTACGATGTCTAACAGGGCCAGAATGAGATCTCTGCGTACAATGGGTTTGCCTGTTGATGTGACCATACCTCTATTATTCCATCGTTGTGCAAACACATGTATGGTGGAAAAGGCATATTGGCTGTCTGTGTATATGTTCACCTTTTTCCTTTACCTAGGTCACATGTCCTTGTTACAGCTATGATCTCTGCTTGTTGGGCTAAGAACTAGATAGTTTACCTGCCTCAACAACCTGGTCATGTGTTACAACGGCATACCCCGTTTGATTTGTGCCCATATCATTCTTTTTACATGATCCATCAACAAAAGTAGGTCATATGTCACGGATCCAACCCACACGCCACGCCCACAGCGACTAGCTAACCAAGGAGGGCGCACGTGTGGCCCTGACTTGGGGTAAGAGGGAATAAGGGGGACTTGATCTGAATATATATAAGTATATAAGACCGGCCATGATATACTTTCACAGCTCACACTACCTCTGGCCACCACTAGAGGGAGACTCCACTCCAATCCAGCTGGCTGACCACACACACAGGCAGACACGAATCTTATATACAATCTGGTGCACACTAAGGGTTGAGGAGCAGCCTAGCAATCGCACCCTTCTAGGATTCCTCCAGCTATCCTACAAGCTAGAACCCCAGTGTTAATCACTCTTCCACTGTCCACACCCCCCCACACCACAAACGGTAGCTTGCCACCACCCAACAGTTTTACTGGCCTGCTGGGCCACCACACACAGATCTCCGTATGGCAGACCTTTTACCTTTACAATCTGCATGCAATCTGCCAACACGCAATGCATGTGCATACAGATTGGCAATGAACTTGACCGAGCGTATAAAGACACTGCAATACAATACAATCTAATCTCTCCGGAGATATGAGCCCGAGCTTAGTACCCAGAAGTCACTTATTCATTTATGATTTAATATCCCAAAAGTAGGCAGTGCATAAAATATGTACAAAGTATAAAAAGTTACAGAAAATACAAGAAATACAAGAAGACACAATTGGCTATTGACTATAAAATAAAAGGGTAATAAAACTTTTACCAAGAATTATCCTGCGACTGGAGCAAGTCAGAGAAAGTCCGCAATCCGTCAGTCAATAAAATTGGCTCCATACGAATCACAACATCCATATCCCAGGTCCTCAATTTATGGGAATATGGACATTAGCCCTGGGCCAATCGACTGGGGGGGTGTTCCTGTACCAGCGCACAGTATGTTCTGGGTATTGAAATGCCCAAAGTAGATTGGACCAGGAACGGTTTGAATCACCAAGTCAGGGATTGAATTTCCGACACCAGCGCATCAGTCCGATCACGACTACAAATCACTGTTCAGCTGTTGCAATCAGGCGCCATATAACAATTTTCTGCATTTCTTTGGGATCCTACATAGGCTACAAATACAGTTTTACATGCAGGTGTAGCCTACAGTGTGTCCAATCAGAAGAAAGTATTTTCATCTCTGCAACTAATATTTTAGGTTTTATGAGAGTGTCAGAATGTCCGCCTCAGTCTTGCCATAAGTTGCTGATCGCTGCCATTATTAGTATAAAACATTTTTAAAAAAATTTAAAATATCTATACCGCCATTTCTTGATACTGCGATTTTATTAGATTTAGCACGCTTTTCCCTGGGGCCGAGTGATGTGGATATCACTATCTCGGCCTTAACTCGCGCATTTGCTAAAGGTGACGTAGTGACGCATGCGCACATCGGTTTGCGTGATGTGGCGAGTGACATGCTCACGCATAATGTTCCGCATAATGCGGTGGATGACATGGTCACGCATGCGCGCGGCGCATGCCTGCGCAATCGGCTATAAATATCTGGCGTCTTGTGGGCAGCTCTTACCCCTTTGAAAACGTGCTTTGTGCACGAAACATGTCAGAGGAACCTACCCAATTGACGCCCTAGCCGCTTACGGCCAAGAGGAAGGCCTGGCGGCCATTATTATTGACTACATGCGAGTTATTTACTTTCATTTTGGATCTTACTTTATTGCAATAAACATATTACACTATTAGTACCATTTTTGCCACTTGGCTTGGTTATTTCGAGCCTATAAGGTGGAGCTACTTGGGAAGGTGCAATCAGGGTGCTGAGCTATCTTGAGGAGTCAGAGCAGAAGGGGACCCCCGAGTGAATTGTTTCATCTCTGAGAGTCCACTGATGAGCCTGATGACCCCAAAACCCTAGACCAGACCTGGATGACATCACACATTATACATATAATGCTTTACTTATATGTAGTTCTGGTAAGTGCATTATATCGGATTTTCCCGTCAGCTATCAAAAGGCACGGAACACAGGAGCACTACTTTTGATTTATTATACCACTCTGTGATTGGACTCACTACCACCATCACTCCATCAGTTGGTCAATATAGACCCTAAACGTCACCATTAGAGGTGACCACCACTGCACTACTCCTGCACTACCGTTTAGTGCTCATTTCCCTTTGCATATTAATAAGTCTATGTAATAGCGCTGCATATTGATATTTATATCTGTTATTTTGAAGGTGTTGAGGTTTCCCTTTATATGCTAGCCGCTTCCTCTATTTGCCAAGTGCTGCGCTCACATTTACTTTTATTTATACCGCCATTTGTAAACGCTACAACTTTCACCTAAACCAATTCATTTACACGTATTGGGATTTTGTTTTTAGCAAAGACATGTCGCAGAACACATTTTGGCCAAAATTTGATTTTTTTACTGGACATGTTTTATAGCAAAAAGTCCAAAATATTGTTTTTTTTCTCAAAATTGTCAGCTTTTTTTTTTTTTTTTATAGTGCAAAAAATAAAAACCGCACAGGTGATCAAATACCACCGAAAGAAAGCTCAATTTGTGGGGAAAAAAGGATGTAAATATAATTTGGGTGCAGTGTTGCATGACCGCGCAATTGTCAGTTAAAGCAACGCAGCGACGTAACACAAACTGCTTCCTGACCGCCCTATAACAAAAATACTGCTACAGGACGGCATGGGTGCACAAAATTACATAATTAAATATATATATATATATATATATATATACATATATATATATATACATACACACACACACACACACACACACAGTATATATACACGTGATTCACGCTCCCACAGTTTTCACACCCCTCCCAGATAGCGTCAGAACGCCAGTCATCACATTTAACCCCTTGATTGCCAGGAACACACAAGCACAATAAACCTCCATTGCTAGTATACACCGTTCCAAATTATTCTGAAAATTCTATTTCAGTGTCACAAAGATTAAATATTTTGTTTGTCAGTGTAACTCATGGATGGCATTGTGTGTCAGGGCTCTTTTGATCACTGAAAACAATCTCGGACACCTGTGATAATTAGATTGGCCGGTGAGCTTAATTTAAGGAAAAACTCCTAAAGGACGGCGTTCCACAATATTAAGCAGAGCGCCATTTTCAAGCAATATGGGGAAGAAAAAGGATCTCTCTGCTGCTGAAAAGAGTGAAATATTTCGATGCCTTGGACGAGGGATGAAAACATTCGATATTTCAGGAAAACGTAAGCGTGATCATCGCACTATGAAGAGATTTATGGCTGATTCAGAGCACAGACGGGTTGGTGCAGATAAAGGCACATTGAGGAAGATTTCTGCCAGATCCATGCATCGGATCAAGAGAGCAGCTGCTAAAATCCCATTACATAGCAGCAAACAGATATTTGAAGCTGCTGGTGCCTCTGGAGTCCCACGGACATCAAGGTGTAGAGTCCTCCAGAGTCTTGCAACTGTGCATAAACCTTCTATTCGGCCACCACTAACCAATGCTCACAAGCAGAAATGGCTGCATTGGGCAGAAAAATACATGAAGACTAATTTTCAAACGGTCCTGTTCACTGATGAGTGCCGTGCGACCCTGGATGGTCCAGATGGATGGAGTAGTGGATGGTTGGTGGACGGCCACCCTGTTCCAACAAGGCTGCGACGTCAGCAAGGCAGTGCTGGAGTCATGTTTTGGGCCGGAATCATGGGAACAGAGCGGGTCGGCCCTTTAAAACCCCCGAAGGTGTAAAGATGACCTCTGCAAAGTATGTGGAGTTTATGGCTGACCACTTTCTTCCCTGGTACAGAAGGAAGAACTATGCTTTCTGTAATAAAATCATCTTCATGCATGACAATGCACCATCTCATGCTGCAAAGAATACCTCTGCATCAATGGCTGCTATGGGGATAAAAGGAGAGAAAGTCATGGTGTGGCCTCCATCCTCCCCTGACCTCAATCCTATTGAGAACCTTTGGAGCATCCTCAAGCAAAAGATCTATGAGGGTGGGAGGCAGTTTACATCCAAACAGCAGCTCTGGGAGGCTATTCTGACATCTTGCCAACAAATTCCAGCAGAAACTGTCCAAAAACTCACAAGTTCAATGGATGCAAGACTTGTGATCTGCTATCAGTTAAGGGCTCCTATGTTACAATGTAACGTGACCGCTTCAAATGGTTACAAAGTTACAATGTTGGGAAAAGTTGGATTGAAATAGCTTTTGATTTCAGTAAATTTGCTGCAAACACAACAAATGACAATTTTCAGTTCTTTACAACCTAGAAAGTGTTTGGAAACTTCCTGTGCGGAATAATCCGGAACACAAATCCTGTTATTAGGAGGTTTGTTCAATAAAATGTGAATTGTCCTCTTATAGTTGTAACATGAGAATTATGCTGTTATTTACATCATTTATTGAGGGAAATGAGAAAATATCATTTGCAGAATAATTTGGAACACGGTGTAGAAGAATTTATTTTTTTACCACAAGTTATTGGAAAATGACAAAAAAAAAAAAAAGAAATTATACACACACACACACACACACACACACACACACACACACACACACATATATATACACAGAATTTTTTTTTTTTTTTAAATATATTTTTTTTTTTACACAAAATTGTCACTTAAATGATTTACTGCTCACACGTGTCATGGGTATATGTGGAATTACTTTCTGTAAAAAAAAAAAAAAAAAAAAAAAAAAAAAAAGTGTTTTTGTCATTTTCCAGAAACTTGTGTTTGTACTATCCTGGTATATTAGAACCTCAAGAAATGTGATGAGCAGTCAAAGTAAAAGCTGTAAATTGCAGTAAATTGCAGTATCTATACCATAGTTTGTAGACGCTATAACTTTCACACAAAGCAATCAATATACACCTTACTGGGATTTTTTTTTTTCAACCAAAAACATGGAGCAGAATACAATTTGGCCTAAATTTATGACTAAATTTTAATTTTTTTGGATATTTTTTATGACCGAAATGAGAAAATATTGTTTTTCAAAAAATGTTTTTTTCTTTAAAATTTTTCTGTTTATAGCGTCAAAAATTAAAAGCGCACGGGTGATCAAATACCACCAATAGAAAGCTCTATTTGTGTGAAAAAAAAAGGACATAAATTTCACTTATGTACCGTATTGCATGACCGCGCAATTGTCCGTTAAACTAGCGCAGCGCTGTATAGCAAAAAAATGGCGTAAATTCCATTATCTATAGCACAGTTTGTAGACGCTATAACTTTCACACAAAGCAATCAATATACACTTATTGGGATTTTTTTTTTACCAAAGACAAGTAGCAGAATACATTTTGACATAAATTCATAACTTTGAGTTTACTATACATTTTTTATAGCTGAAAGAAAAAAATATTGTTTCTCTTTAAAATTTTCGGCTTTGTTTTTTATAGCATGAAAAATTAAAAAGCGCACAGGTGATCAAATACCACCGAAAGAAAGCTCTATTTTTGTGGGAAAAAAAACGTAAATTTTGTTTGGGTGCAGCATTGCGTGACCGCACAATTATCAGTTGAATTAGTGCAGCGCTGAGTAGCAAAAAGAGGCGTGGTCAGGAATGGGGGTAGATCCTAAGGAGAGCAGATCGTTCAGGAGGACATGGGGGTCGGGCACTACTGGACCCCGTGGCACCACTGCTTTATTTATTGCCTGCAGGTCCTGAACGAGTCTCCAGCCTCCTTGTGGCTCTGACAGGAAACAAAGGTGTATTGCCGGGTGAATCTGGACATTCTATGATTATACCATTGTCCAACAGTTCTGACTACAGGATCCACCCCCACCTCTGCATCTTTTCTCAAAGGGTACAGTTTTTGATGTGGTCTCAGTACTTTTGGGGGCGATTTGTACCTCACTTGCTGTTTTAATTAGTCCTACATCACCCTTTCCTTTTCACCAAAGGTGGTCGGGGATGTTTTTTAGTGCACCCTCTTCCTCCCGGGTTAAGAGGACCAATCATTCTTTTTCATGATCCCCTCCTGAAAGATGTACTTCTGATGTACATTGTCTGACCCAGTTAAGGTTACAAGACTGAATTCCCTTTGCTTTGTTGCTCAGGTCTCGTGTACCCAGTCAATTAAAATATCCCCCAGCTCATACCACTCCACCAAAGTATTCCGAGTGATTGACACATGGGGTACAGTGCTTTCTCTGTAAAGTTTGCATACTTCATCAGGAAGGAGACAGGTGGCCATGCTATTTCCTTCCTGATTCCAATACAAAGTTTTTAGGGTAATTCTGACACCTGAAAATGTAGTTAATTTTTTCTCATAATTAGTATCAGGTCCCAGGGAATGTTTGAAATACATTGTACAATGGGAATGATGGTGAACAAAGATGGTGAAAGTTCCTGGGTTTGCTCTAACAGAGGGAGGTATGCTCGGCATCCTGGTGGGTAAATACAATTTCCGCTCCTCCTTGCACTCAGTATTTGATGTTTTCCTTAAACATTCTTATTATACATGTCAGGTTTGTTTCATCAGTCAGGAAAGGGACAGTCGCTAGCTGAGGCCGTGAGTTGGCACTCGAGATACAGTTTCCCAGCCCATTGGTCTTGGTTGTCCATCTGACCCATTCTATCCACTCATTCTTATCCCCAAACCCTGTTTCTATACTTAACTGTTCTTTGTAAGTAAAGTTAGTTTTGAAGAGGTTTGGGTGGAGCTTTATTAGTGGCATGCTGGTGACTGCGGGTGCAACTTGTCCTTCCCCAACCACTTGAATCTGTATTGTTCCCACTGCATCTTTTCCCAGGAGTATATGGATACCTAACTTATAGGTTTCAGAATCCTCCCTTGTTGCAGATCACAAGACTAGTAACAGCTGATTATAGTCATCCCCCTGTGGTGGTAGCTTATGCAAGCTTAAACGTTGCACTAGACCTTTTTGTGGGGGAACCTGAGCTGAAGAGGTTAGGTAACCATCTAAATCTGTAGTCCACCATACTTCAGACCACGAAGAACAGGTGGCAGCTCCACACATACTTTTTCTAATTGCTATATCTACCTATCCAATTGTGTGGGCATTCTACCACCTGGCATGCGTCAAATTTGACTGCTACGATGGGTCCTTCGTTTATAGTAATGATCAGGTCACCGTTTGGGCCTTTTGTCAATTCCCTTTGGTGTATTCTTTTATTCTGTTTTTGGGTCTTGAGGTTTAGATTCCAGAGTATTAGTACTAATGTTACAATGCTTCCCACTGTCATCTCTATTAGGAATCGACCTGTCCATGTTTTGGTAAAGTATCCTGGTTCTAGCAGTTGTGCTTCCCTAAGCTGTTTTACCGCCCCTATGAGCCTATATTGTGCCATGTTTCTTCACCAGGTTTGAGACGGGTGGTCCCTATTGGAGTCACCCCCCTTTGTAGCCGGACTTGCACTCAAGGCTCTGTGGGCGTTCCCTGGTCTGACCCCAAGTTCCTTGCCCTTTTGCAATGTGAAAGGTGTATCCGAGGTACTCTGTCTGCTATTTTGACTGCTGTGGATGTGGACAACAGTACCTGATAGGGCCCTTCCCACCTTGGATCTGACCACTGCTTTCTCTTGATTTTTTTGATCCAAACCCAATCCCCTGGTTGGTGAAGCGTGTCCTGCTCGGTTGGTGTTTCTTGACCTGTAAGAGTTTGGAGAGAAGACTTCCTTAGACATCAGTAATTTTCTCATGTAGTTTGCTAGTTCGCAATCCATTTCTTCATCTTCCCCAGCAAATGGCTTGAGCTGTGGAATGTAGTATGGTCTACCATACAGCACCTCATAAGGTGACAACCATTTTGCTGTGCGGGTTATTCTCATGCTCAATAAAGCTATTGGTAGAAACTGAACCCAGTTTTTTCCAGTCTCCTCCATTAGCTTTCTTAGTTTATTATTTATAGTACTGTTCTGTCTTTCCACAGTGCCTGCAGACTGTGGGTGATGGATACAGTTGGGGTTTTTTTTTACGTCAATATTATACCATTTGCCGATCTGTATTGTTTGGTTTACAATAATGTTTACCATTATCACTGTAAATGATGGAAGGGATCCCGAATCTTGGAACTATTTCCTTTATAATTGCCTTGGCAACCGACTGCCCATCAGGGTGTGTCAGAGGGAAAGCTTCCACCCAATCTGTGTGGAGATCGACAATTGTCATGTATGGATTTTATTGAACTAAACAAATGTGAAAATAAGAAATATGGCCTATCGTGTGACAGGAGTAGAGAGGCTTACGGAATTGGCCTCTTAGAGGTCTTAGCGCCCCTTGCGCATGATATTTGTTGTGAGTCACACAGGTCAGGCAAACATTTTCTGAGTAATCTGTGAACCCCTATATTGTGAACACTTTGTTAATCATCTGTACCATCCCCCATTTTGACACATGGCTCTGCCCATGGCTCAATAAGGCTGCATATCTAAACAATGAAGTAGGCAAGATAGGTTTACCATCTGTGTTTGTATAGATACCTTTTACCTGTACGGCCCCTTTTGATAACAATTTTTGTTTCTCAGTCCCGGGTGCTGACCCTTGCATTTCCATCAGCCATGTTTCATCTATCGTTTTCTGCATTTCTGCTGGTTCTGCCAGATAGGAGTGTATTTCTTGTTTGCCTTCAGCTGCCTCTTTTGCTGCTCTGTCTGCTAGGGCATTCCCTAATGTGATTGGGTCTGTACCTTTCTTATGTGCTGCACATTGGCATATAGCTACTTGACTTGGCTTTTGTACGATGTCTAACAGGGCCAGAATGAGATCTCTGCGTACAATGGGTTTGCCTGTTGATGTGACCATACCTCTATTATTCCATCGTTGTGCAAACACATGTATGGTGGAAAAGGCATATTGGCTGTCTGTGTATATGTTCACCTTTTTCCTTTACCTAGGTCACATGTCCTTGTTACAGCTATGATCTCTGCTTGTTGGGCTAAGAACTAGATAGTTTACCTGCCTCAACAACCTGGTCATGTGTTACAACGGCATACCCCGTTTGATTTGTGCCCATATCATTCTTTTTACATGATCCATCAACAAAAGTAGGTCATATGTCACGGATCCAACCCACACGCCACGCCCACAGCGACTAGCTAACCAAGGAGGGCGCACGTGTGGCCCTGACTTGGGGTAAGAGGGAATAAGGGGGACTTGATCTGAATATATATAAGTATATAAGACCGGCCATGATATACTTTCACAGCTCACACTACCTCTGGCCACCACTAGAGGGAGACTCCACTCCAATCCAGCTGGCTGACCACACACACAGGCAGACACGAATCTTATATACAATCTGGTGCACACTAAGGGTTGAGGAGCAGCCTAGCAATCGCACCCTTCTAGGATTCCTCCAGCTATCCTACAAGCTAGAACCCCAGTGTTAATCACTCTTCCACTGTCCACACCCCCCCACACCACAAACGGTAGCTTGCCACCACCCAACAGTTTTACTGGCCTGCTGGGCCACCACACACAGATCTCCGTATGGCAGACCTTTTACCTTTACAATCTGCATGCAATCTGCCAACACGCAATGCATGTGCATACAGATTGGCAATGAACTTGACCGAGCGTATAAAGACACTGCAATACAATACAATCTAATCTCTCCGGAGATATGAGCCCGAGCTTAGTACCCAGAAGTCACTTATTCATTTATGATTTAATATCCCAAAAGTAGGCAGTGCATAAAATATGTACAAAGTATAAAAAGTTACAGAAAATACAAGAAATACAAGAAGACACAATTGGCTATTGACTATAAAATAAAAGGGTAATAAAACTTTTACCAAGAATTATCCTGCGACTGGAGCAAGTCAGAGAAAGTCCGCAATCCGTCAGTCAATAAAATTGGCTCCATACGAATCACAACATCCATATCCCAGGTCCTCAATTTATGGGAATATGGACATTAGCCCTGGGCCAATCGACTGGGGGGGTGTTCCTGTACCAGCGCACAGTATGTTCTGGGTATTGAAATGCCCAAAGTAGATTGGACCAGGAACGGTTTGAATCACCAAGTCAGGGATTGAATTTCCGACACCAGCGCATCAGTCCGATCACGACTACAAATCACTGTTCAGCTGTTGCAATCAGGCGCCATATAACAATTTTCTGCATTTCTTTGGGATCCTACATAGGCTACAAATACAGTTTTACATGCAGGTGTAGCCTACAGTGTGTCCAATCAGAAGAAAGTATTTTCATCTCTGCAACTAATATTTTAGGTTTTATGAGAGTGTCAGAATGTCCGCCTCAGTCTTGCCATAAGTTGCTGATCGCTGCCATTATTAGTATAAAACATTTTTAAAAAAATTTAAAATATCTATACCGCCATTTCTTGATACTGCGATTTTATTAGATTTAGCACGCTTTTCCCTGGGGCCGAGTGATGTGGATATCACTATCTCGGCCTTAACTCGCGCATTTGCTAAAGGTGACGTAGTGACGCATGCGCACATCGGTTTGCGTGATGTGGCGAGTGACATGCTCACGCATAATGTTCCGCATAATGCGGTGGATGACATGGTCACGCATGCGCGCGGCGCATGCCTGCGCAATCGGCTATAAATATCTGGCGTCTTGTGGGCAGCTCTTACCCCTTTGAAAACGTGCTTTGTGCACGAAACATGTCAGAGGAACCTACCCAATTGACGCCCTAGCCGCTTACGGCCAAGAGGAAGGCCTGGCGGCCATTATTATTGACTACATGCGAGTTATTTACTTTCATTTTGGATCTTACTTTATTGCAATAAACATATTACACTATTAGTACCATTTTTGCCACTTGGCTTGGTTATTTCGAGCCTATAAGGTGGAGCTACTTGGGAAGGTGCAATCAGGGTGCTGAGCTATCTTGAGGAGTCAGAGCAGAAGGGGACCCCCGAGTGAATTGTTTCATCTCTGAGAGTCCACTGATGAGCCTGATGACCCCAAAACCCTAGACCAGACCTGGATGACATCACACATTATACATATAATGCTTTACTTATATGTAGTTCTGGTAAGTGCATTATATCGGATTTTCCCGTCAGCTATCAAAAGGCACGGAACACAGGAGCACTACTTTTGATTTATTATACCACTCTGTGATTGGACTCACTACCACCATCACTCCATCAGTTGGTCAATATAGACCCTAAACGTCACCATTAGAGGTGACCACCACTGCACTACTCCTGCACTACCGTTTAGTGCTCATTTCCCTTTGCATATTAATAAGTCTATGTAATAGCGCTGCATATTGATATTTATATCTGTTATTTTGAAGGTGTTGAGGTTTCCCTTTATATGCTAGCCGCTTCCTCTATTTGCCAAGTGCTGCGCTCACATTTACTTTTATTTATACCGCCATTTGTAAACGCTACAACTTTCACCTAAACCAATTCATTTACACGTATTGGGATTTTGTTTTTAGCAAAGACATGTCGCAGAACACATTTTGGCCAAAATTTGATTTTTTTACTGGACATGTTTTATAGCAAAAAGTCCAAAATATTGTTTTTTTTCTCAAAATTGTCAGCTTTTTTTTTTTTTTTTATAGTGCAAAAAATAAAAACCGCACAGGTGATCAAATACCACCGAAAGAAAGCTCAATTTGTGGGGAAAAAAGGATGTAAATATAATTTGGGTGCAGTGTTGCATGACCGCGCAATTGTCAGTTAAAGCAACGCAGCGACGTAACACAAACTGCTTCCTGACCGCCCTATAACAAAAATACTGCTACAGGACGGCATGGGTGCACAAAATTACATAATTAAATATATATATATATATATATATATATACATATATATATATATACATACACACACACACACACACACACACAGTATATATACACGTGATTCACGCTCCCACAGTTTTCACACCCCTCCCAGATAGCGTCAGAACGCCAGTCATCACATTTAACCCCTTGATTGCCAGGAACACACAAGCACAATAAACCTCCATTGCTAGTATACACCGTTCCAAATTATTCTGAAAATTCTATTTCAGTGTCACAAAGATTAAATATTTTGTTTGTCAGTGTAACTCATGGATGGCATTGTGTGTCAGGGCTCTTTTGATCACTGAAAACAATCTCGGACACCTGTGATAATTAGATTGGCCGGTGAGCTTAATTTAAGGAAAAACTCCTAAAGGACGGCGTTCCCCATTATTAAGCAGAGCACCATTTTCAAGCAATATGGGGAAGAAAAAGGATCTCTCTGCTGCCAAAAAGAGTGGAATAGTTCGATGCCTTGGACGAGGTATGAAAACATTCGATATTTCAGGAAAACGTAAGCGTGATCATCGCACTATGAAGAGATTTATGGCTGATTCAGAGCACAGACGGGTTGGTACAGATAAAGGCACATTGAGGAAGATTTCTGCCAGATCCATGCATCGGATCAAGAGAGCAGCTGCTAAAATCCCATTACATGGCAGCAAACAGATATTTGAAGCTGCTGGTGCCTCTGGAGTCCCACGGACATCAAGGTGTAGAGTCCTCCAGAGTCTTGCAACTGTGCAGAAACCTTCTATTTGGCCACCACTAACCAATGCTCACAAGCAGAAACGGCTGCATTGGGCAGAAAAATACATGAAGACTCATTTTCAAAACAGTCCTTTTCACTAATGAGTGCCGTGCGACCCTGGATGGTCCAGATGGATGGAGTAGTGGATGGTTGGTGGACGGCCACCCTGTTCCAAAAAGGCTGCGACGTCAGCAAGGCAGTGGTGGAGTCATGTTTTGGGCCGGAATCATGGAAACAGAGCTGGTCAGCCACTTTAGGGTCCAAGAAGGTGTAAAGATGACCTCTGCAAAGTATGTGGAGTTTATGACTGACCACTCTCTTCCCTGGTACAGAAGGAAGAACTATGCTTTCTGTAATAAAATCATCTTCATGCATGACAATGCACCATCTCATGCTGCAAAGAATACCTCTGCATCAATGGCTGCTATGGGGATAAAAGGAGAGAAAGTCATGGTGTGGCCTCCATCCTCTTCTGACCTCAATCCTATTGAGAACCTTGGAGCATCCTCAAGCAAAAGTTCTATGAGGGTGGGAGGCAGTTTACATCCAAACAGCAGCTCTGGGAGGAGATTCTGACATCTTGCAAACAAATTCCAGCAGAAACTGTCCAAAAACTCCCAAGTTCAATGGATGCCAGACTTGTGATCTGCTATCAGATAAGGGCTCCTATGTTACAATGTAACGTGACCGCTTCAAATGTTTACAAAGTTACAATGTTGGGAAAAGTTGGAGTGAAATAGCTTTTGATTTCAGTAAATTTGCTGCAAACACAACAAATGACAATTTTCAGTTCTTTACAACCTAGAAAGTGTTTTGAAACTTCCTGTGCGGAATAATCCGGAACAAAAATCCTGTTATTAGGAGGTTTGTTCAATAAAATGTGAATTGTACTCTTAATAATTGTAACATGAGAATTATGCTGACTGTTATTTACATCAATTGAGGGAAATGAGAAAAATATCATTTGCAGAATAATTTGGAATAAGGTGTAGAAGACTTTATTTTACCATAAGTTTTTGGAAAATGACAAAAAATATATATATAAATATATATATATAAAAAAAGTTTAAATATATATATATATATATATATATTTTTTTTTTTTTTTTTTTTTTACACAAAATTGTCATTTATATGATTTACTGCTCACACATGCCATGGGTATATGTGGAATTACTGTGAAAAAAGAAAAAAAAAAAAAAAAAAAAAAAGGTTGGTCATTTTCCAGAAACTTGTGGAAAATAATAAATCTTCCATGGACTCAATATGCCTCAGCAGATAGCTTAGGGGGTCAGGCACTACTGGAGCCCGTGGCACCACTGCTTTATTTATTGCCTGCGGGTCCTGAACGAGTCTCCAGCCTCCTTGTGGCTCTCTGACAGGAAACAAAGGTGTATTGCCGGGTGAATCTGGACATTCTATGATTATACCATTGTCCAACAGTTCTCTGACTACAGGATCCACCCCCACCTCTGCATCTTTTCTCAAAGGGTACAGTTTTTGATGTGGTCTCATAGTACTTTTGGGGGTGATTTGTACTTCACTTGCTGTTTTAATTAGTCCTACATCACCCTTTCCTTTTCACCAAAGGTGGTCGGGGATGTTTTTTTAGTGCACCCTCTTCCTCCCGGGTCAAGAGGACCAATCATTCTTTTTCATGATTCCCTCCTGATGTACATTGTGTGACCCAGTTAAGGTTACAAGACTGAATTCCCTTTGCTTTTTGTTGCTCAGGTGTCATGTGTACCCAGTCATACCACTCCACCGAAGTATTCCGAGTGATTGACACATGGGGTACAGTGCTCTCTCTGTAAAGTTTGAATACTTCATCAGGAAGGAGACAGGTGGCCATGCTATTTCCTTCCTGATTCCAATACAAAGTTTTTAGGGTAATTCTGACACCTGAAAATGTAGGTAATTTTTTCTCATAATTAGTATCAGGTCCCAGGGAATGTTTGAAATACATTGTACAATGGGAATGATGGTGAACAAAGCTGGTGAAAGTTCCTGGGTTTGCTCTAACAGAGGGAGGTATGCTCCGCATCCTGGTGGGTAAATACAATTTCCGCTCCTCCTTGCACTCAGTATTTGTGATGTTTTCCTTAAACATTCTTATTATACATGTCAGGTTTGTTTCGTCAGTCAGGAAAGGGACAGTCGCTAGCTGAGGCCGTGAGTTGGCACTCGAGATACAGTTTCCCAGCCCATTGGTCTTGGTTGTCCATCTGACCCATTCTATCCACTCATTCTTATCCCCAAACCCTGTTTCTATACTTAACTGTTCTTTGTAAGTAAAGTTAGTTTTGAACAGGTCTGGGCGGAGCTTTATTAGTGGCATGCTGGTGACTGGGGATGCAACTTGTCCTTTCCCAAGCACTTGAATCTGTATTGTTCCCACTGCATCTTTTCCCAGGAGTATATGGATACCTAACTTATCGGTTTCAGAATCCTCCCTTGTTGCAGATCTCAAGACTAGTAACAGTTGATTATAGTCATCCCCCTGTGGTGGTAGCTTATGCAAGCTTAAAGGTTGCACTAGACCTTTTTGTGGGGGAACCTGAGCTGAAGAGGTTAGGTAACCATCTAAATCTGTAGTCCACCATACTTCAGACCACGAAGAACAGGTGGCAGCTCCACACACACTTTTCCTAATTGCTATATCTAAGTATCCAATTGTGTGGGCATTCTACCACCTGGCATGCGTCAAATTTGACTGCTTTGATGGGTCCTTCATTTATAGTGATTATCAGGTCACCGTTTGGGCCTTTTGTCAATTCCCTTTGGAATCTAAACCTCAAGATCCAAAAACAGAATAAAAAAATACACCAGAGTATTAGTACTAATGTTACAATGCTTCCCACTGTCATCATCCCTATTAGGAATCGACCTGTCCATGTTTTGGTAAAGTATCCTGGTTCTAGCAGTTGTGTTTCCCTAAGCGGTTTTACCGCCCCTGTGAGCCTATATTGTGCCATGTTTCTTCACCGGGTTTGAGACGGGTGGTCCCTATTGGAGTCACTCCCCTTTGTAGCCGGACTTACACTCAAGGCTCCGTGGGCGTTCCCTGGTCTGACCCTAAGTTCCTTGCCCTTTTGCAATGTGAAAGTTGTATCCGAGGTACTCTGCTATTTTGACTGCTGTGGATGTGGACAACAGTACCTGATAGGGCCCTTCCCACCTTGGATCTGACCACTGCTTTCTCTTGATTATATCGATCCAAACCCAATCTCCTGGTTGGAGAAGCGTGTCCTGCTCGGTTGGTGTTTCTTGACCTGTAAGAGTTTGGAGAGAAGACTTCCTTAGACATCAGTAATTTTCTCATGTAGTTTGCTAGTTCGCAATCCATTTCTTCATCTTCCCTAGCAAATGGCTTGAGCTGTGGAATGTAGTATGGTCTACCATACAGCACCTCATAAGGTGAAAACCCTTTTGCTGTGCGGGTTATTCTCATGCTCAGTAAAGCTATTGGCAGACACTGAACCCAGTTTTTCCCCCATTCTCCTCCATTAGCTTTCTTAGTTTATTATTTATAGTACTGTTATGTCTTTCCATAGTGCCTGCAGACTGTGGGTGATAGACACAGTGGGGTTTTTTAGGTCAATATTACTAAACAATGAAGTAGGCAAGATAGGTTTACCATCTGTGTTTGTATAGATACCTTTTACCTGTACGGCCCCTTTTGATAACCATTTTTGTTTCTCAGTCCCGGGTGCTGACCCTTGCATTTCCATCAGCCATGTTTCATCTATTGTTTTCTGCATTTCTGCTGGTTCTGCCAGATAGGAGTGTATTTCTTGTTTGCCTTCAGCTGCCTCTTTTGCTGCTCTGTCTGCTAGGGCATTCCCTAATGTGATTGGGTCTGTACCTTTCTTATGTGCTGCACATTGGCATATAGCTACTTGACTTGGCTTTTGTACGATGTCTAACAGGGCCAGAATGAGATCTCTGCGTACAATGGGTTTGCCTGTTGATGTGACCATACCTCTGTTATTCCATCGTTGTGCAAACACATGTATGGTGGAAAAGGCATATTGGCTGTCTGTGTATATGTTCACCTTTTTCCCTTTACCTAGGTCACATGTCCTTGTTACAGCTATGATCTCTGCTTGTTGGGCTAAGAACTAGATAGTTTACCTGCCTCAACAACCTGGTCATCTGTTACAACGGCATACCATTTGATTTGTGCCCATATCATTCTTTTTACACGATCCATCAACAAAGTAGATATGTCACGGATCCAACCCACACGCCACGCCCACAGAGACTAGCTAACAGAGGAGGGTGCAAGTGTGGCCATGACTTGGGGTAAGAGGGAATAAGGGGGACTTAATCTGAATATATATAAGTATAGAAGACCGGTCGTGATATACTTTCACAGTCCGCACTGCCTCTGGCCACCATTAGAGGGAGACTCCACTCCAATCCAGCTGGCTGACCACACACAGGCAGACACGAATCTTATATACAATCTGGTGCACACTAAGGGTTGAGGAGCAGCCTAGCAATCGCACACCCTTCTAGGATTCCTCCAGCTGTCCTACAAGCTAGAACCCCAGTGTTAATCACTCTTCCACTGTCCACACCCCCCCACACCAGACACACCACAAACGGTAGCTTGCCACCACCCAACAGTTTTACTGGCATGCTGGGCCACCACACACACACACAGATCTCCGTCTGGCAGACCTGTTACCTTTACAATCTGCATGCAATCTGCCAACACGCAATGCATGTGCACACAGATTGGCAATGAACTTGACCGAGCGTATAAAGACACTGCAATACAAAACAATCTCTCCGGAGATATGAGCCCGAGCTTAGTACCCAGAAGTCACTTCTTAATTTTATGATTTAATATCCCGAAAGTGGGCAGTGCATAAAATATGTACAAAGTATAAAAAGTTACAGAAAATACAAGAAGACACAATTGGCTATTGACTATAAAAGAGAAATAAAACTTTTACCAAGAATTATCCTGCAACTGGAGCAAGTCAGAGAAAGTCCGCAATCTGTCAGTCAATACAATTGGCTCCATAACTGTCTTGGAAATTCGCTTTAACGAATTTCTCCTTACCGTGAGTACTCGCAGTTGGATGCGCAGAAATCCCCCATAAAGCTGTGCGAATCTCGCTTACCACGACTGCAGCCAAACTACACGATTCCTGCCCATCCAAATACTTTGGTTCTGTTGAATTTGTGGGTGATGGAGCTCCGTTACCCTAGAATGATCACACGACACTCTAAGGCTGGTTGCAATCCACATAAGGGCCGGCTTTAGGCTCAGCTCTCTGTTTTATTAAGAATACACACATGCCCCCCACATGAATAAAGTCAATCCCTCCCACCGAACAATACAATGGGGATTGCCTATACAGAGGATGTACATTCCAATTGGAGCATAGCCTTTGCTATTATCTATCACTGGTCCTCCCCCATGAGTCTTCTGAGGTCAGCAGACTTCCTCCCCTTCCCCCCTATGAGCCATCTGAGGTCATATTTCCTGTCCTACTAGCTTCTATTGGTATGCAAAATTCTCTGCACAAGCATCTCCTAAAAATATCAGTCTGTACCTGGATGGGCCCGATACGATCTTTATTAAAACACATCCATCCAAGATACAGTTCAGATTAGTAATGGGTTGTAAGATATGCATAAGCCTACACGTGGAGTTCACACCGCTTGCGCATTGCGTTATGAAGCCCACGTGGTACCATGCTGCTGATATGTGGATACAGGCCCACGGTCTACTGACAGCAGCATTCGCATGGAATGCCGTGGTGGTATACACGCCGGTCTATAAGCGCAGATCTGCCATCTCATCCATTACCAAGCTGAGTACTGTAATACATACATTGTACATGCGCATGGCCCAATTGCAGCCTTCAGAGCTTTAATTAAGCCACACGAGAGACATATGAATAACACGAATATATGACACATTTAAAGTTCGACCAACAATACAAAATTTCCATGACAATAACCATCACAACGTCCATATCCCAGGTCCTCAATTTATGGGAATATGGGCGTAGACTGGACATTAGCCCTTGGCCAATTGATTCTGGGGGGTGTTCCTGTACCAGCGCAAGCATGGACAAGGGGAATGGGACTTTTTGGGGGGGCATACTGGTAAGAATGCAGGGGCCAACGAACGGGGTACCCAGTCCGCTAGAAGAATGGCCCCACCGGCATAGGAAGGAGGAGGTGAAGTCTGCACGGCTGCTACAACCACGGCTGTGGAGTCGGTAGATAAATGTTCTGACTCCGACTCCTCAGTTTTGTGTACCTCCGACTCCCCGACTCCTCTGTATTAATATGCGAATGTATTTTATACATTCCTTGAAGGAAAGAAAGGCAACATACATGTCATTACACAGGACTACTGGCTGGGGAGCCAACAGTCTACTGTATTGAACAGTTTAAGCAAAAGACAAACACAATGAAAACAAAGTTTTATTAATTTTTTTATTAATCAATCAAGTGGCTGGATAGTAGCAGCAGAAACCTCAGGAACTTCACCAGTCCAGGAATACAAACCACATTATTTGGTTGTTTTAGAACAAAAACAAAGCTTATCTATATGAACCAAAAACACAATCTGTAAAACCTAGAAATGGTTTATATTCATCCTGAAATGTAGTTCTAGGCTCAGCAAATGCACATCAATGGAATGTAGAGTTCGAAGGAAGAGAATTGCCTCTGCCAGATCCTGAGAGGCTCATAAGTCAGATTATTTTAGGGCTGAAAATAATCTTTCGACACTGACGGGTGGGTGGCATTGCAGTCACTATTCTGGCCACATCACTAACGATAGAGAGAAGTAGAGAAGTCATTAATTAGAACTTTTTGTGAATTGGGACATTTAAACTTGCTTTTTTTTTTTTTTTAATTCCAATTTAAATTTAATCGGAGTCGGAGCATTGTTTGCCGACTGACTCCAGGTACCCAAAGTTTCCTCCGACTCCACAGCCCTGGCTACAACTGTGCAGCCAGGGATGGTGGGATCCCCTGCAGCCGTGGGTTCTGAGCCGAGGGAAAGTGTAGCCAACTTGGCGGCAAAGCCAGGAGGGGCTTCTGCCGCTCTACCAGGGATGGTGGGACCCCCTGCTGCAAACCTGGCTCCCAGGCAGAGCAATACTGCTGCCTCATCAGGGATGGTGGGACCCCCTGCAACAAACCTGGCTCCCAAGCAGAATACGGCAGCCTCACCAGGGATGGTGGGACCCCCTGTAACAAACCTGGCTCCCAAGCAGAGCAGTACTGCTGCCTCACCAGGGATGGTGGGACCTCCCGCAGCCCTGATTTCCACACAGGAGGGGGAGGTGAACTTGGCGCCAAGGCCGGAAGCAGCTATTGCCACTGCAACAGGGATGGTGGGACCCCCTGCAGGTCTGGCTATTCAGCTGTGAAGCCGGAAGGGGCTGCTGCTGCTCCCCCAGGAGTGGAGGAACCCCCTGTGGCTGAATATTATTCCACCATAAAATGGCGTCAGACTGGGCATGCTCTGTACGTCATACTTAGCTGCCATCTGCTGGCCGCTCCTGGAAGCGCTCAGCTTGATTCTCTATATTACAGGTACTTTGTCGCCGCCCTGTGGATGTGTCTGTTATCACCGGATATTTTGTACAGCCTTCAGAAATATGGCCGCCATCACAGACATTCCTCTCTTCCAGTTCTTATTATGTAGAAGACAATCCGGGGAGGTGATTGGATGCGGGTGGAGCGCTGAGCGAACTGATAGAAACTGTATTTAGAACTAGAAAATCTACAATTTCTGGGGAAATTGTGTGAAGTGTTCTTGTATCCAACCCTAACCAAGTGATTGATGAAATGTAAGCAGCGCACATGGCAAGCCTGATAGAGAGAAATGCATTTCAACTTGTATTTTGCAGCTCACACTGTAGCCTTGGTCACTCAGCTGCCTGGTGAGTCATCTTTGGTTGCTATGGCAACTCAGTCACAGCAAGCTGAGAGGAGCTTTTATAAACAAACTGCTCCAACTTGCTCACCTCACTGGCGGTTTCCATCTTCAAAAGATTGTATTTTTAAAATTATAACTCCTGCACCGAAGAGCTTTATATTGTGAGAATCACAAGACCCAGACCTACATTTTGATGCATAGTATGTCTCTGAAATATTACAAATGAAGGCATAGTCGCAGTTTAAAAATGGCCCTTCAAATTTGAGGTGTCTAGAGTGGAGTTTCAATGAATGTCAATGGGAGGGGTGAGGTGCAAACAAATGGTCATATTGTGAGAACTATCAGGACTATGGCTCAGCCGTGGACATGTTTAGTGGCAGCAGGGAGAGCTGAACGTTGATATAAGATTTGTGTCGGTGGGCGGGACAATGAGGGAGTGACGGCAGTTTAGGAATCATGTCCTGATTTGTCAGCTCACACTCTAGTTTTGGTTGTTCCGCCATTCATTCCTATGGGACAAATTTCACCACAAAACGGTGATATTTTCGTGAACCAATCGGGGAAACGTTCCACAAAGTGATAGCAATCCGATCGGGAACAATCCGCACGTTTCCGTATATTACTGTCTATGGAGTGTAAGAACTGTGGGAGGAGTTAGGGGGGTAAATGTGGGAGGAGTTAGGGGTGTAAATGTGGGAGGAGTTAGGGGGGTAAATGTGGGAGGAGTTAGGGGGTACATTTGTCTATAATAATAGGAATATATATGTGAGATAACAGGAAGGGGTCTTACAAGAACATTTATTGATAAGTGTGGGAAATGTTACTAGGCTCCGCCCCTCACCACAGCTATTGGATGATTCATGTGTTTTGAACTGGGACGCCATTTTGCTTTGGGGAAACAGATGCGATCCTTCACACCGCGACCCCGGAAATGGGAATAGTGGGATCTGCGGTGACACCATCACCGATTGCTGAGGAGATCCTTGTTCTGAGACCTCTCCGCTGAGAGCTGTCCCCTGAAACCTGTTCGCTGAGACATGTCCCCTGAAACCTGTCCCCTGAAACCTGTCCGCTGAGACATGTCCCCTGAAACCTGTCCGCTGAGACATGTCCCCTGAAACCTGTCCGCTGAGACATGTCCCCTGAAACCTGTCCGCTGAGACATGTCCCCTGAAACCTGTCCCCTGAAACCTGTCCGCTGAGACATGTCCCCTGAAACCTGTCCGCTGAGACATGTCCCCTGAAACCTGTCCGCTGAGACCTGTCCGCTGAGAGCTGTCCCCTGAAACCTGTCCGCTGAGACATGTCCCCTGAAACCTGTCCCCTGAAATCTGTCCGCTGAGACATGTCCCCTGAAACCTGTCCCCTGAAACCTGTCCGCTGAGACATGTCCCCTGAAACCTGTCCCCTGAAACCTGTCCGCTGAGACCTGTCCCCTGAAACCTGTCCCCTGAAACCTGTCCCCTGAAACCTGTCCGCTGAGACATGTCCCCTGAAACCTGTCCGCTGAGACATGTCCCCTGAAACCTGTCCGCTGAGACATGTCCCCTGAAACCTGTCCGCTGAGACATGTCCCCTGAAACCTGTCCGCTGAGACATGTCCCCTGAAACCTGTTTCCTGAAACCTGTCCGCTGAGAGCTGTCCCCTGAAACCTGTCCGCTGAGACCTGTCCGCTGAGACATGTCCCCTGAAACCGGTCCGCTGAGAGCTGTCCCCTGAAACCTGTCCGCTGAGACCTGTCCGCTGAGACATGTCCCCTGAAACCTGTCCGCTGAGAGCTGTCCCCTGAAACCTGTCCGCTGAGACCTGTCCGCTGAGACATGTCCCCTGAAACCTGTCCGCTGAGAGCTGTCCCCTGAAACCTGTCCCCTGAAACCTCTCCGCTGAGAGCTGTCCCCTGAAACCTGTCCCCTGAAACCTGTCCGCTGAGAGCTGTCCCCTGAAACCTGTCCCCTGAAACCTGTCCCCTGAAACCTGTCCGCTGAGACATGTCCCCTGAATCCTGTCCCCTGAAACCTGTCCGCTGAGAGCTGTCCCCTGAAACCTGTCCGCTGAGACAGGTTTCAGGGGACATGTCTCAGCGGACAGGTTTCAGGGGACAGGTCTGAGCGCACAGGTCTCAGAGGACAGGTGTAAGCGGAAAGGTTTCAGGGGACAGGTCTCAGCGCACAGGTCTCAGGGGACAGGTCTCAGCGGACAGTTCTCAGTGGACAGGTGTAAAGGTCCGCTGAGACCTTTACGCTGAGACCTGTCCCCTGAAACCTGTCCGCTGAGACCTGTCCGCTGAGACATGTCCCCTGAAACCTGTCCCCTGAAACCTGTCCGCTGAGACATGTCCCCTGAAACCTGTCCCCTGAAACCTGTCCGCTGAGACATGTCCCCTGAAACCTGTCCGCTGAGACCTGTCCCCTGAAACCTGTCCCCTGAAACCTGTCCGCTGAGACATGTCCCCTGAAACCTGTCCGCTGAGACATGTCCCCTGAAACCTGTCCGTTGAGACATGTCCCCTGAAACCTGTCCGCTGAGACATGTCCCCTGAAACCTGTCCGCTGAGACATGTCCCCTGAAACCTGTCCCCTGAAACCTGTCCGCTGAGAGCTGTCCCCTGAAACCTGTCCGCTGAGACCTGTCCGCTGAGACATGTCCCCTGAAACCGGTCCGCTGAGAGCTGTCCCCTGAAACCTGTCCGCTGAGACCTGTCCGCTGAGACATGTCCCCTGAAACCTGTCCGCTGAGAGCTGTCCCCTGAAACCTGTCCGCTGAGACCTGTCCGCTGAGACATGTCCCCTGAAACCTGTCCGCTGAGAGCTGTCCCCTGAAACCTGTCCCCTGAAACCTGTCCCCTGAAACCTGTCCGCTGAGACATGTCCCCTGAATCCTGTCCCCTGAAACCTGTCCGCTGAGAGCTGTCCCCTGAAACCTGTCCGCTGAGACAGGTTTCAGGGGACATGTCTCAGCGGACAGGTTTCAGGGGACAGGTCTGAGCGCACAGGTCTCAGAGGACAGGTGTAAGCGGAAAGGTTTCAGGGGACAGGTCTCAGCGCACAGGTCTCAGGGGACAGGTCTCAGCGGACAGTTCTCAGTGGACAGGTGTAAAGGTCCGCTGAGACCTTTACGCTGAGACCTGTCCCCTGAAACCTGTCCGCTGAGACCTGTCCGCTGAGACATGTCCCCTGAAACCTGTCCCCTGAAACCTGTCCGCTGAGACATGTCCCCTGAAACCTGTCCCCTGAAACCTGTCCGCTGAGACATGTCCCCTGAAACCTGTCCGCTGAGACCTGTCCCCTGAAACCTGTCCCCTGAAACCTGTCCGCTGAGACATGTCCCCTGAAACCTGTCCGCTGAGACATGTCCCCTGAAACCTGTCCGTTGAGACATGTCCCCTGAAACCTGTCCGCTGAGACATGTCCCCTGAAACCTGTCCGCTGAGACATGTCCCCTGAAACCTGTCCCCTGAAACCTGTCCGCTGAGAGCTGTCCCCTGAAACCTGTCCGCTGAGACCTGTCCGCTGAGACATGTCCCCTGAAACCGGTCCGCTGAGAGCTGTCCCCTGAAACCTGTCCGCTGAGACCTGTCCGCTGAGACATGTCCCCTGAAACCTGTCCGCTGAGAGCTGTCCCCTGAAACCTGTCCGCTGAGACCTGTCCGCTGAGACATGTCCCCTGAAACCTGTCCGCTGAGAGCTGTCCCCTGAAACCTGTCCCCTGAAACCTGTCCCCTGAAACCTGTCCGCTGAGACATGTCCCCTGAATCCTGTCCCCTGAAACCTGTCCGCTGAGAGCTGTCCCCTGAAACCTGTCCGCTGAGACAGGTTTCAGGGGACATGTCTCAGCGGACAGGTTTCAGGGGACAGGTCTGAGCGCACAGGTCTCAAAGGACAGGTCTAAGGGGACGGGTCTCAGAGCACAGGTGTAAGCGGAAAGGTTTCAGGGGACAGGTCTCAGCGCACAGGTCTCAGGGGACAGGTCTCAGCGGACAGTTCTCAGTGGACAGGTGTAAAGGTCCGCTGAGACCTTTACGCTGAGACCTGTCCCCTGAAACCTTTCTGCTGAGACCTGTCCCCTGAAACCTTTCTGCTGAGACCAGTCCGCTGACACCTGTCCCATGAGACCTGTCCGCTTAGACCTGTCCCCTGAGACCTGAAAGCTGAGACCTGTCCCCTGAGACCTTTCCGCTGAGACCTGTCCCCTTAGACCTGTCCGCTAAGACCTGTCCGCTAAAACCTGTCCACTGAGACCTGTCCGCTGAGACCTGTCCGCTGAGACCTGTCCGCTGAGACCTGTCCCCTGAGACCTGAAAGCTGAGACCTGTGCGCTGAGACTTGTCCGCTGAGACCTGTCCCCTGACACCTTTCCGCTGAGACCTGTCCCCTTAGACCTGTCCGCTAAGACCTGTCCACTGAGACCTGTCCGCTGAGACCTGTCCCCTGAGACCTGCCCACTGAGTCCTGTCCCCTGAGACCTGTCCACTGAGTCCTTTCCCCTGAGACCTGCCCACTGAGTCCTGTCCCCTGAGACCTGTCCACTGAGTCCTTTCCCCTGAGACCTGTCCGCTGAGACCTGTCCGCTTGGAACTGGCCCCTGAGACCTGTCCCCTTAAACCTGTGCGCTGAGACATGTCTGCTGAGACCGGTCTGCTTAGAACTGTCCCCTGAGACCTGTCCCCTGAGTTCTGTGCCCTGAGACCTGTGTGCTGTAGCCGCCATCTTACTGAGGACCATAATGGCGGCAAGGACATGCGCAGCAATATTAACGATAATCAGTGCTCCTTGTGGATGATCCTGGTATGACACCCATAATTTTACCGACACTGCTGCCTCCTCGTGGATGATCCAGGCATGACACCCATAATATCACTGACGCTCTGCTGCCTCCTCGTGGATGATCCTGGTATGACACCCATAATATCACTGACGCTCTGCTGCCTCCTCGTGGATGATCCAGGCATGACACCCATAATATCACTGATGCTCTGCTGCCTCCTCGTGGATGATCCAGGCATGACACCCATAATATCACTGACGCTCTGCTGCCTCCTCGTGGATGATCCAGGCATGACACCCATAATATCACTGACGCTCTGCTGCCTCCTCGTGGATGATCCAGGCATGACACCCATAATATCACTGACGCTCTGCTGCCTCCTCGTGGATGATCCAGGCATGACACTCATAATATCACTGACGCTCTGCTGCCTCCTCGTGGATGATCCAGGCATGACACTCATAAAATCACTGACGCTCTGCTGCCTCCTCGTGGATGATCCAGGCATGACACCCATAATGTGACCAACGCTCTGCTGCCTCCTTGTGGATGATCCTGGTATGACACCCATAATATCACCAACACTGTGCTGCCTCCTCTTGGATGATCCTGGTATGACACCCATAATATGACTGACTGTCAGGGCTCCGGGTATGGCCAGAGGTGTGTGGACTGATACAGGGAAACGCAGACTTCAGGTATAGTGTAAATAAGACAATTTATTAAGACTAAACAACACAAATGCAGTGAAAGGTAAACATAACCTAGTGCAAACAACCCAACCTGCAACAGATAACCATATATACAATCAAATGTAGTCGGGCAGGCCGGGTCGGTAGCAAACGGGCAAACGGTACCAGGAGCGAGCGGAAGAGTGGTCAGGAATAGCTGCGGTCAGGACAGGCGGAGTTCGTTCAGAGTCAGGATCAAAGCAGAGTCAGGATCAGGCAGGAAGCAGACAGGATGCAGGTACAGGGGCTCATGGCAAACATACACTAAGGCACTGACTGCAGGTCTGGCCATTCCTTAAATAAACCTCCTGCAATCAGCCTCAGGTGATGGCTGATTGCAGGAGTGAGCTTCTGGTTGCTGAGAGCACCCGCTGGCCAGCCCTGGTACTGCAGCCCACACGGCAGATGAGTCCTACCACTAATGGTGAGTCCATTCCTGACACCGACACTCTGCTGCCTCCTCGTGGATGATCCTGGTATGACACCTACAATATGACCGACGCTTGCCTGCCTTCTTGTGGATGATCCTGGTATGACACCTACAATATGACCGACGCTTGCCTGCCTTCTTGTGGATGATCCTGGTATGACACCTACAATATGACCGACGCTTGCCTGCCTTCTTGTGGATGATCCTGGTATGACACCTACAATATGACCGACGCTTGCCTGCCTTCTTGTGGATGATCCTGGTATGACACCCATAATATGACCGACGCTTGCCTGCCTTCTTGTGGATGATCCTGGTATGACACCCATAATATGACCAACGCTCTGCTGCCTGTTCTTGTTCTTCTACTTCTCCTCCTTCCCCTTCCTCGTTTTCTTCGCCACACTTAGAGGGGATGCCGCCTCCTCCTCTTCCTCCTCCTCTTCCTCCTCCTCCTTCTTCCTCTTCTTTAAGTGTTCTTGCAAAGAACAGTTATTGTTATCTCACAAATATATTCTTATTATAGCCATATTTACCACGCTAACTCCTCCCACAGTTTTTACACTACAAAGACAAGTAATATATCAAATCGTTCACGAAATATCGCGGTTTTTGTGGTGAAATTTTCCCATAGGAATGAATGGAGCAATTAGAGTGGCAGCAGAGCAAAGCTACAGTGTGGAAGGAAAAATCAGAACATGATTTGTAAACTGCCATCACTCCCTCATTGTCCCGCCCACCTACACATATCTTATATCAAAACGTTCAGCTAACCCTGCTGTCACTAAAAATGTTCACGGCTAGGACATACTCCTGATAGTTTTCACAATATCACCATTTGTTTGCAACTCACCCCTCCCATTGACTTTCATTGAAACTTCACTCACAGCCACCTGAAATTTTAAGGGACGTTTTTAAACTGCGACTGTGCCTTCATTTGTAATATTGCAGGGACATACTATGCATCAAAATGTAGGTCTGCTTCTTGTGATTGTCACGATACCAAGCTCTTTGCTGTAACATTTATACTTTTAAAACTACAAGCGATTGAAGATGGCAATCGTCAGTGAAGTTGGCAAGTTGGAGCAGTATTTTGTTTATAAAAGCCTTCTCACATTCCTGTGACTGAGTGAGTTGCTATAGCAACCAAAGGTCACTCATGAGGCAGATGACTCACCAGGCTGGACTGTGAGCTGCCAAATACAAGCTGAAATGCATTTCTCACTATCAGGCTTGCCATGTGCACTGCTTACATTTCATCATTACTTGGTAAGGGTTGGTTGCAAGAACACTTTACACAATTTCCCCAGAAATTGTAGATTTTCTAGTTCTTATTCTCCTTCTTCTCCTCCTCCTTCCTGTTCTTCTCTTTCTCCTCATTCTCCTCCTTCCTCTTCCTCTTCTCCTACTCCTCCTCCTTCCTCCTTCCTCTTCCTTTTCTTCTTCTTCTTTTGCTTTTCTTCTACTTCTTCTCCTTCTTCTTCTTCTTCTTCTTCTTCTTCTTCTTCTTCTTCTTCTTCTTCTTCTTCTTCTTCTTCTTCTTCTTCTTCTTCTTCTTCTTCTTCTTCTTCTTCTTCTTCTTCTTCTTCTTCTTCTTCTTCTTCTTCTTCTTCTTCTTCTTCTTCTTCTTCTTCTTCTTCTTCTTCTTCTTCTTCTTCTTCTTCTTCTTCTTCTTCTTCTTCTTCTTCTCCTCCTCCTCCTTCCTCTTCCTCTTCTTCTTCTCCTCCTCCTCCTCCTTGATCTTCTTCTCCTCCTTCCCTTCCTCGTTTTCTTCGCCACACTTAGAGGGGATGCCGCCGCCTCCTCCTCCGGCCGAGCGTCACAGCCACTTTTTATCTGGGGGTGAGGAGAGGCACCTGCTCAATGTCCCTGTAGGCGCAGCGGATGGCTCCAGACATCACGGCCGGCGCTGGGGCACCTCCGGCTGGCTTCCCGCACTTGGACTAGACTGCCATCGCGGCCGGCTCCCGGGTGCCTCCGGCCGGCTTCCCGGACCCGCGGAACTCCGCGGACGGCTCCAGACATCGCGGTCGGCTCCCGGGTCCCGCCGGCCAGCTTCCCGAGACAACCGCTGACCGCGGACGGCTCCAGAGCTCGCGGCCGGCTCCCGGGTGCCTCCGGCCGGCTTCCCGGACCCGCGGAACTCCGCGGACGGCTCCAGACATCGCGGTCGGCTCCCGGGTCCCGCCGGTCAGCTTCCCGAGACAACCGCTGACCGCGGACGGCTCCAGAGCTCGCGGCTGGCTCCCGGGTGCCTCCGGCCGGCTTCCCGGACCCGCGGACGCCCGCGGACGGCTCCAGACATCGCGGTCGGCTCCCGGGTCCCGCCGGTCAGCTTCCCGAGACAACCGCTGACCGCGGACGGCTCCAGAGCTCGCGGCTGGCT